>NW_010236428.1:18012-36028 GCF_000690775.1 Eurypyga helias
TGAATCCTTGGTCTGACCCACCCAGCCTCTTCATCACTCTGTCTGGATTACAGATAGTCTGTTTTTCAGAAGATTCCCTTTTCTCCTGTATTTTACTCCAGCTAATGTGTGTCAAGTCTCAGATGTTCCTCTTTGCCCTGTATAAAACTACAGGGAAAATTTACTCATAGGAAACACCAACTAGGTCATGTGAGAGCTGTGCACAAACAAAGGCAGACTGATCCGGTTCTCAGAATTGCTTTTTCCAGTGCATAATTCGAGCGAACACAAACACTTGAATTAACACGTATTTAGTATTTATATATATATATATATAGTGTAGAGCTACCTTGATGACATAATTTTGTCAGCCAGGCAGTGGTGTCTCTTGTATTCCTGCAAAGCCAATCACTAGTGAGTAAGCTGACATTTTTAGATTGTTGCATACCTAAACGTAAAGGACACATGTATGAACACATATATTATATGTAAGCCCTGCATGTTTACTTCAATTCAGAAAGACATTTTGATTCACAAAACAGCAACTAACAGCAGCCTGCTTTGCAGTTTCTCTGAAAGATGCTGTGTTTATCTCCATGTGCGTCTGTATGGAGAAAATAATGATGGTGTGGAAGACGAAGGAGGGAGAATGATCACTTGTGTACTCAAAGGTGGCCAACACAGATGCAGTTACAGCTAAAAGGTGCTTGGGGTGACTGTCGAGCAGAGCTTGTTCAGGGTGAGGTTGTTGAGCTGTGCAGCAGCTTCCCAGGGCACAGAGGCATTCCTATTTGTAACCTCTTCTTCCATCTGTGTCCGAGCTTACCCCAGGCCATGTGCTATGTGTCTTTGTGTCCCCCTCAGGGTGCTTCTGGCCAGCGTGGGTGCTATGAGTGCTGGTGAATGTTTGCTGTGGTTCACCCCTTTCTTGGAAGGGTCTTGAAGAGCAGGCTCTTCCACTGCCCCGCTTCCCTTGCAGCTCTGCCTGAGGTGCTAGCAGCCCATGGAGAGCCCTGCGGTTAGGGGTGTTCCTTGGGGCTGAAAAAATATGGCTTGCAGTGGGGTTTTTTTTGTCACCGTGAATAGCGTTGGTGGGAAAGGATGTAAGAAGTGCAGTACAGCTGGGAGCTGAGGGAGGAGGGACTGCCCTTGTCCTGTTCCTACTGGTAGGGCCATCATGGAGACCCTTGGAAGACTCAAGGACAAATGTTTTCTGCCTGCATGGATTTCTACGTTCCTTGGTGAAACCCACGGAGGGTGTCCAAACCCTGTGGGATGTTCTGGTCTTCAAGAAAACCAGTTTCTTTGGTTTTTCTTTTGGTTTCTTTGTCTTGTGTGCACTGAGGTCGGCCATGAAGGCCCTCACTTCAAAGGTGTGTGAGCAGAGCGGAGCCATCAGCACGAGGCAGGTCCTGGAAGTCTTGGGATAACAAGTAGCACTTCTGAAATGTGGAAAAAAGAAACTTATATAATTAAGGCAAATTTACTCTCTGTGGATGCTTTAAACACCAGCGTTTTGGGGCACGAGTACAGGACTGTCCTCTCGCGAGTGTGTGGGTGGTGCCAAACCTGGCCCCACTTGGCTCAGCTTCTGTTAAATTCCCCAGCCAAGGAGAAGTACATAGTTTTAGCTCAGCCAAGTGTTTGTTTTACATGAGCTGAAAAGACTGCAGGGACCATTTTGGCAACAAAACTGATTGTTTCTCTAAACAAAAATCATTATCTTCTCAATCTTGCTAATAGTGTGTTTCTGGAGTCAAGACACAACAACCCAGAAAACAAAGGAAGGGGGCTTCATCTGCCTCCTCTGTCTCTACTCTGCTCCTGACCATGGAAAGGCACTTTGTAATCCTTATCAGTTAGTCCAGCCACCGTCCTGCTCGGGTGATAGACATTGAAAAGAAAAAATAGCTAAACAATGCATAACTTTTAATAAATGAAACCAACTTTTTAAGCTATCTAGTGTTTGAGGGCAAAAGGTCCTTCAACATGGTTCGTGGTAGGTGCTTAAGGGCATCCCTGGATTAGAGGATCCAGCTGCTTGCATATATCACTTAAAGATATTTGTTAAACTGGAATATGACAGTGCATTTGCTAATTTTGCTACTTTTTCCCCTTTTTTTTTTTCCCCTTTTAGATTGGGACCAAGGAAGTCTTGAAATATGCCCCAGATATATTCTTGATATTAAGTTGATCACTAGTCCACAGGATTGTTTCCGTTCTGTCCTCACCTGCGTTGTTTGCGCTCATGGTGCCTGCAGAGGTCTGGCTGGGTGGCAGCAAACGCAGGCATGCATCATCTGTTTGGGCTGGTTTTGGCTCAAAAGGACCTCTCACGTGCAGGGGATCTTTTCTCCTTAGAGGATGCTGAAATCGAAGGAAGCCTCTCAGAAGCTCTTGAACAGATAAGAATAATTAGTTCATCTGCGGTGAGTGTAACGTTGACCTTAATTTTTCATGAGATTAAAAGTATTGTTTAAATAAAATGTTAAAGGCAGGGATGTATGCAATTTAAGTTTCTAAAAAACCTCAAGCATGCTGAGCAAAGTGTAAGGCTTAAAAATGTGGTAACTAAATCCAGTTCCCACTCGCTGGGTTTCCTTTAAAGATATTTCAAGTTCATCTTTATCATCATTTTTATTAAATAGTTATTTAAGGCATATTAAATATTATCAGGAGGTTACAGGTATGCTGTATGTATAGTGTGTATTCTGTTGGCAGCAGAAAGTCTTCTGAATGATGAGTTTTGGTAAACTCTAAAAGTGATGTAAAAAAAAAAAAAAGACCCCTCTTTATCCTTCCTGCTTTCAGTCTGCTGAATGGAAGGAAAAATCTTTATTGAGCCTTAGGATATTCAATTAGCAACATATATGTGTTCTCACAACAGCACTTCCCTGGCACTTCATGCAGCGTGTGATTTAAGAAATCAGTTTTGGCAGCGTGCAAACCTCTGACTCTGAGAGCATCGATCACGGCGTTGCCGTTTGCGACGAGAACAGACTCATCCATCAGGACAGCTGCTGTACGCTGGCTCTTCTCTTTGGTCATTTCCTTGACAGCAATTACATCTGTGCAGCCTTTCAGAGCATTAATCAAGTTATTTTGTCCATTGCCTCCATTGTTGATGATGTACCTCGACTCGCCTAACTGTGGATTATCAGGAGTGTTACACGAGTTCCCCCCAGTGTACTTTTTGAGACAAAATACCTGAATTAGCTCCAAAATACTCTTAGAAACAGTTTTGCATTAGGCTGCTGAAGCATCTCGCAGAGCCACCCTGAGCTGCAGCGGTTCCCAGCAGAGGGCTCTGGAGACTGGGGACCTGCTCCAGTGCTGCCCGTCCTCGCTGTTGCAACAGTCTGCCCATAACATAAGTTTTTTCTCCAAATGTGGGGAATTTCACAGCAGTGCAGACAGGACTGCTCTGCTCTCCGTGTCCACGCACAGCCAGCAACTGCATCTCTCGCCAGGGGTTTGTCCTTCTGCTATCCCAGCCAGCGACTGTTAACTTGTTCACCCCTCTATCAATATCTTATACAAAAGAAAAAGGCTGTTTTCTGTTTAAGTGTATGGATTTTTCTGTCATGCCAAGCAAAGCTTGTAGAAGGCTAGCTGTGAATAAGGCAAAGAATGCTTTGAGACAGACTCAAACATCATGACTTCTGCCTGCGATACACTGTTGGGGCACACTGCAGCCCAGGGACCCCAGAGCTGCACTTCTGTGAGCTAGTGCTCAACTCAGCTCCAGCCCTTTAAAAATGACCAGGCTTTAGCTAGCAAACCCTATGCCTTTTGATTAATACTTCAGTCTGCCTTTTATCTTCATTACCTTTTAGGGTGCAATAGTGTAGGTTGGACCAAGAGAGGGTGATTGTGTATTCTGGGCCATTTAAGTTATGGCAAAGAGCTGCTGTGCCATATCCATATGGTTACAGCATTTTGTGATAAAGCCTATTCAATTAACTTTTATTTGTGTTACGTTGATACTAATTGAAGCTAACTGTTTACATCAGGGACTTGACATGACATGAAATATTTGGGACCTTGCATTTGGCTATATATATTGTGGATATAACCATCCTAAAACTGAAACTGTAATTGTTATGGGAGAACAGGCCAGTGCAAGTGTTCCTAAGGCGTGCAGCTGCAATCCCTAGCCAAGAAAACCATGTTTCAAGACAGACTACTAAAAATCATTTGAGAACATATCCATACCTTCACAATAACGAGAATCAAGACCTAAACCCCAAGTGCATTGTCTGTGGGATGACCAATTTCTCTGTTTAATCACATTAAATGTTTGCTGTAAAGGTGGAAATGAGAGAATAAAATCTTCATGTCTTTAGCTGATTTAGTGGCATCCTTGGAAAGTGTTCATTAGCAAGTGTCTTTTCATTTGAACCAGGACTACCAGAGCAATGACAACGACCAGGCTGTGGTGGAAATCTGCATCACTCGCATCACCACTGCCATCAGGGAGACAGCATCCATAGAAAAGCATGGGAAAGCCCTCGTGGCTCTCTGGGAATCATGCCTAGAGCACAACCTGAAGCCTTCTGGAAAAGATGAGGACACGCCACATGCCAAAATTGCATCCGATATCATGAGTTGTATCTTGCAGGTGAGACTGAGCTGAAAGCAGGGGGCTGTTGTGCATTCACTGGCTGCTCGGTTCTACCTTTTAAATGCAGTTGTACTTTGGTTTCTGAGGGTGCACGAGTGGTTGTGTTTGTTTAAAACCAAGAATGTGACCCCAGTTGTTAGTATGTGTTGTTATGTGCATGTGGCATCTGGTGCAGTGAATCAAAAGTTTTGGCAGCTTCCTTGTCTTTATAGAAATGTCTTGATGGTTTAGTGCCAGATTTCATTATTTTACTGCTCCACTGATTTTAAGTATTTGCATGTTATGTAAGTATTAAAGTGGAGACATGGCACTACCATTTTCCGTGGTTACAGAAAGATTAATTTGAAAACATTTAGTATCAGGGAAGAGGTTATTCTTTCAAATCATTCTGGAAGGTGGCAAAATGCCAAAGAGTTTAATGACGTGAAACTTAAGACATTAGATAAACTGTCAGTAAGGAGGATCTTCCTTAACATTTTGATTGTAAAAGCTGATTCCACAACACAGGAACCTGACTTCTGAGCTAAAATGTGACTGCTGCTACTCTAAATAGAGGACTAGAAAGCAGTTATGCTCTGGCCAGGAGTGTTGGAATAATTTCTTAGACTATTTTACTAAATGTTAGAGGCACCAACAGGACTGAAAATGTATTCGGGTCCCAAAAAACATTTGCTAGAAGAACAGCTGAAATTGGGTGTTTGTACTATAGTCTATGAACTGTCACTCACTGTGAATGCAAGATTGGAAAGAAGACATCTAATTATAGGGAAGCCTTTTAGCATGGGAATGGGCTAGTCCAAGGCTTTCTGGGAAAGTAAGCTGAGGATGAAAAGCAGTTTAAAGTGGGGGAAGGGAGAATCTGGTATTGAACCAGAGTGAGTTTGGGGTTGTTTTTTGTTTTGTTTGTGGGTTCTTGAGGGTTTTTTTAAGTCTGAACTGCAGGCAATATTATTCCATGTTAGGAAAGCAATAAAATACACTGGAAAGACCCATAGAGAAACCTGTGTGCACAGTTATCTAACTGGAAGCAGAAATCAGGGTGGTTTCCAGAGGTTCAGCTGTGCGTACAGCTCAGGGGGACCAGCTCCAATCAGATGGAGAAACAGTTGCTGTGAGGGGCCTTTCTGTAGGCTGCTCTGGATTGATGTTTGCAGTGTTTGCTATGAAACGTCTGCTGTTTCATAGTTGCTTTCTTTACCTCTTCCTCTGAAATCATGTGGTTATCTTTTGTGCTCTTTCATTATAAAAATTCAAGGCACAGGCATGTCACTATCCAATGAAAGGTACTACTTAGCCCCTTGTAGGATATATTGTTCCATAGACTTGCTGAGATTCCTCATCTAGTTTGGCTGAAAGTCTTTAAAGGCCAAAAGAAACAGTTTCAGAAAAAATGACATCCATGCTGAATTTGCTTCAATGAAATTTTACTTTACAATGATCAATTCTGTTTACTCCCATCACTCTGAAGATGCACAAAAAAGTGTATGATAGCTAAATAGTAAAAGAAGGAACCCCCTCCTTTTCTGAAGCCCAGGCTCTTGTTGATTTTTGGTTTGGGAAGCATAGAGGTTTGTTCTAGCCAGACGTTTTGTCAAGACTGTGGGTGAGGCTTAGCAAGATTTCATCCACGCTGTGCTGGCATCCCCTGAGCCGTGATCCATAAGCTGTGCCCCAGCGCAGGGCAGTAACGTGTCCTGTGAAGATCAGCGGTGTAGCAGGGGGTTGTGCCCTCTCTGCCTTTCTCTGTGAGTGTGACTGGCTTAAACTTCCCAGGCGAGAGACTGTACATTGTAAAATCATATTTTGTCTTTGTGCTACTTTAGAAATCATATTTCATGAGAATACTAAAGTATGTGATGGTTTGTCTAAGCTTTCAGTTTGTGCTGTTGGCAGCTGTGTGCCTAAATCGAGCTAGCCCATATCCAAATGTTTTGGGGATTGCACTGGGTTGCGGATTACTTCAAGGAAAGAGCTCACTGAAATGAGAAAGTTATGAAAGTACATTTACTGCTCCCTGAAACAGAGGTATTATCAGCAAGTTGATCTTTAAAGGTCCCTTCCAACCCAAACCATTCTATGATTCAAGTTCCTTTGCATAAAAAAAGAAAGAAGGCATCAAATGAGTTTTTATACAATACGTGAGGGATATTTGAAGAAATAATGAATATCTGACAGCTGGGTTGAATCTCACAGCATGTTTCTGTTGATATTAGCAGCAGGGAGGTCCCCTAGGTTTGCACACTCACTGTATCATATTATTGAAATCTGGTTTTCATTGTCACCACCGCATTTTCATAAGTGTGCATCCATGCCCTGATATTTATAATGGAACAAATGAAACCTTTCTCTTTCCATCTGAATTCAAACCTTTTCTTAACTAAGTATTATTATCTTTATCGTAGGGAAAAAAAATGTTCTTTGGAATTTTGTTAGCTCTTTTAAATCATACTCAGAAGGCCAAACCTTATCTTCCTGTTCTTTCTGCGTGGAGTCCAAGAGTATAACTTGGAGGCAGAATTTGGCTCCTACTCAGTAGTACCTCTCAGCCAAACATAATGAGGCATTATGTTGATTTAAACATGCTGCTGCATAAAGCTCTATTCATTTTAAGGGCTTGTCTCGTTAAAGACACAGGATTTGGTCATGTGGCAGTTGCCATGATGAGGGATCTTGACACTTAGGAGCACTGCAGCCCCTTCCTCCTCAGGGGCTGGCAGAAAGGGACTGACCCGGAGTGGCTGCAGCACTCCATGTCTTGGCAGGTCTCTGTGGCAAGGAAAAGTCCTCACAGCCGGTTAAGCTTGGCTCTTTTGCGTTGGTTGGGTTAGCACAATGCAGCCTTAATGAGCCTCAGGCCTGCTCTCCGTAAGGCTAACGGCAAAGGCAGTTACCGGTGGTGGAGGCAGAGCTGGCCTAGGAGGCAACATCACAGGGTATGTGGCACAACAGATTCGGCTTTTCTCAGGTCTGAATTTATATTGTTTTCAGTGCTTTTCCAGAATGGGCATGTGTTAAGTTTGGATTGCTGTTCTTTACACTATTTTGTTGCTTTCCAAAACATCTGGGTTCCAGTGGTTGCCTGTGCTTTCAGATGCTAATTAGATATAATCATATTGCAGTATTATTTTCAAAACCAAAGATGTACTCCAGTTTCAAAAATATGTTCAAAACTGCGTGAAGACAAGAGAAAAACGCAGATTAAGGAGGCTCCAGAAAGAGTGCAGGTCCTCAGTTACACATAAACTAGTTTCAAGGGCAGTTATGTATGGGAACTTTACAACATAAGATGTGTATAGTCTGTGCACACAATTTCATATATACAAATAGTTGCAGAAAATATTTTCTGACCTTAATATGAGAAATTAAATGTACATGCCTATACCCCTGAGATTATTGAAGCTTGGTGCCCTTTTGAGGACAGAAGTTAGAGGTCCTGAAAAATTTCAGTTGATCCTCAATGTTCAGAGGAATTGCCTGGAGTTTAAGAAAGGAAATCCAGTTTATAATTAGAGGAAAATTGATATTCAGTACTAAGCTATTACCTCATGAGCAAATGTCCCAGTATACTTACTCATGCATTTCCTCATTTGACCAGTTTGCCTTTGATTTAGCCCCAGTGGCTCAGCAGGAGAGGAGTCTCTTCTTCATGTGCTCACCACCAGCACAAAGATAGTCCAAACCTCATTGGTTTAGGTGGCAGAAGCTGTGCCTTGTGCTGGGGAAGATTTATTCAGGCTTGGAATTAAGCTTCCCTGAGCCTTGACGCCGTGCCCCCACACTGGGCTGCCCTGCTTGGGGCTGGACATCGGAGCGGGGCAGGAATGATGGGCAGTGATGTGTCTGTTACTGCAGGGAGCAATATTTACCAGCCAACAGCATGGGTGACTGCTCTGAGGTGTTTCCTACACTTTGGGTTGAAAAGTACCTACTCTGTGGATGATGGATACAGGTTCTGCTGTCTTCTCTGAGGGCACCAAACACAAAAAGTCTCCTTGGAAATGTGGTTGTGGTTAATATTTCACTAGTGCACTTAATACAGTGTTCTTTCCTTTTGCAGAAGACAAAAAAATCATCTGCATCAATCTTTTGCATCTCCTGGCACAGTACTTTTAAGTTTCCTTACCTGTTCCTTCTTTAAAATTCTTTCTGCCTTCAGTGGTGTTACCAAAACATGACCTTTCTTGACATGTTTTGTGCCTTTTCCCCCCCTGTTGTTTTTTGGTTTTCTACTCTGATCAGCACGAGACTTTATCTTAATCATTTTTTTCCCAGCTGTTTATTTTTTCAGTGGTTTTTCGTGTTGTTACAGAATTACAATCGACCTCCAGTAATGGCCTTAGCTGTCCCAGTGGCGGTGAAATTTCTTCAGAGGGGCGATAAGGAACTGTGCAGAAACATGTCAAGTTACCTCTCCTTGGCTGCAATTGCGGAAGCGGATCTGCTGGTTGATCACACAGACACCATTGTCAAAAGCATCCTTCAAGGTAGGAGCACCCTCCCATTTTGGATTTATCCCTGCAGTGTGCCCACCCTTTGATTAGTTGGACTGTTAGGCATGTATACACACACATTATACATAAACACATGTATGAGGCATGTATGTATAAAGCCTACCTATGGAGGTATCAATAAACGTGGTAAAACATGTTAGACACAGTCTAATAACAGACTACATCAACCTTTCAAGAATACGTGGCTTTACTGGATCTTGTTGACTGGAAGTTTTGTTATAGATTGGATGACCCTTAGGGCAGGAAATACATCTGTACTTGTTACTGTACAGGGCTAATGGACTTCAAATTATAAGACCTGATATGACACGCTAGTTACTGGGCTCTTATCCTTTCTATTAGCGTCATTGGCAAGGCTCCAAAATATAAATGGGGATGAAATGAATCCCATTCTGTGCCAAAATAGTCAGATGTGAGATATAAAAGCTTTGTAGTCGTTCTTTAAATCTAACCATGCAGGCAAAATTAACAGAGAATATTGTTGTTATACTCTGTACATTTTATTTTCCTGGTTTAGAAAGCCAAAAATATTCATACCTCTACAAAAGGAAATCTGATTCAGTTGAAGCAGCAACGTTCACAGTACTTGTTGCAATACAGTACTGCTGCAGCCGTAAAACCACTGTTTGCTTTCCTCTGAGTACGGGTAATAGCAATAAGTAACTGTAGATGTCTAATTATTCCAAGATCATTATTATGAAGACAAGGCCTCAGATTAAATGTGTGCATTCTGTATTTATCAAATGTAAAGTGTAGTTGTTCTTAGGTGTTTTATGGAGGGCTAGCTAAGCTAGAAAGTAATATTATCATTAAGACATTATGGTAGGAGTTTGCATATTTCTGTGTGTTTGATTAGGGACAAATGTGTGATAAATATGTATGAGCTGTGTGATAATACTAATTAAATAGAGTCCAAGAACAGAATATTGCTAACAACTTACAAAGCCACGTGGAGAATGCTCTTAAGACTTGTGACATTAGTGTATTTATGTGTTAACGTGTGTTCCCACCTGTAATGCAGTGCCATTAATAGAATAAACTGAAAAGGGTTTAATAGTGTAGTCATAGGTTTAGGGGAAGTGATTAACACCCACAGCTAAAGGTTTCATTGCGACTGTTCCTGCTCATTTTTGTGTATTTATGTAATTCTACCAGCAGATGTTGCTGTGGACATCAGATTTGGAAATTCCAGACTGGAAGAGGGTACTCGAATAGGCAAAGCACTGTGCTTTTCACACCGGCTTCATTGGCCTGTACGTAATTTCGTATTTCAGGCAGGAAAAGGTTGGTTTGCAGCAGGCTAAGAACAGTGCTTAAAGACTGTTTGCTGAAGGGAGAAGGGAAGCAAGAGGATAAGCTGCTAAGGATGGATTTCTGAAGCGGAGCAGAGACAAAGGGCCTTGTTCTGGTGCTGCACAGACGGGGCTCAGCCTAATGGCACCACTGAGACTGATAGTAGACTTTGGCCTGTTGCCTGTGAGCGTTTGAGAGCTAACTGGATTTTTTGATTACTTGGGGCAACTGTTTGGCTGCATGATCAGTTTCTTATCTTATTAGCTAAAAAAGAGCTCTTTAGAACGAGTGTTTAACTACTCTGTTGCAGTTCATGTGAACTCAGATGTTTCTCTGTTGCAGTTCATGTGAACTCAGCTGCTAAGCATGCAGATGTGTGTACCCTGCCCGCGCTGCTGACAGGCCCTGTGCTGGCACCTTCCATCAGCATAAGGGATCAGGTGGATTTATTCCTGTTTCCAGGGGACAGCAGCAAAACTTGCCCACAGTCCTTGCTGTGGTCTGGAGTCCCACAGCTGCTCCACCTTCCAGAGGAGCTCGGGCAAAGGATGTGGATGTTGCATTCAATAGAGGCTTGTTAGTGAGCAGAGCTGGGCTCAGTGACATACTCCAGACGTGTCTGTCTTGTGCTCGCTCCTTCATTTCTACATTTGCTTTGTATTTGGAGCCCCAAATCCCTCAAAATGCTATTTACTTGGTGTTTTCCAAAAGGCAAAGTAACTGTTGACAAAAATTTAGTTAAGCTGGGAAAGAGAGAGAGAAGGGTCCTGATAGAGGGGACTAGACCTTGGGAAAGCTTTGCTAGTCCACTGAGGTGATAAAGGGAGAGCAAAGCAATTGGAAAGAGGAGGGTTTTCCAGCTGACCCAGTGAGAGTGAAAGGACTGGCTTTGCATTTGGTCACCTGTCAAACCAGACCATAGATAGGAAAAGGCTCTTTCCAAGACAAAGCATTTCATGTATGAGGTGGAGTAGGAAAAGTAGATGGGAAGGAATTCTGGTAATCTTTTTGAGGATTTTGCTTTTTCTGCTGCGTTTCATGGACGTTTGTTTTTGTTTAATGGAGGGCACTGTATGGAAAGAGGATTTGCGAGCTGTTTTACCCTTGCACAATGTTGGAACCTCAGGTGTTTTTCTGAACTCTGAAGAGCTGTTTTCTGGCTGGCCTGGCAGCAGATGAAGAGATGATTTTTCCTTGTTCTGTAGTAAAGGTTACTTGCAGATATTTAGTAAGGGATTTTTGATGTGCTTCTACTAAGCGTTTAGAATTCAGGTACATGTTAATTGCAAAGTAATGAGAGAAATCCCAGCAATCACAGCAGTTATTTTTACCTTAAATAAGAAATGTTGCCAAAACTTTGAGGCAGATCATATAACTTTAGCTATGAAGCACAACCCCCTTGGATGACATAGTAAAGTGAAAATTACCTTGTCATTTTTCTTGCCACTTTTGTATTGTGGAAGGAAGAATCTGGTAGCTGTGCCATAGTCAGGAATAAGCATAGCAGCAATATGTCAAGGAACTTTGAAAAGTGTGTTCTTAGGACATCTGTAAAGAAAAAGAAACGTGAATAGAGCAGAAGCATGGGCTGCTTCCAGTGGAAAGAATTGCTTTGAATAAGACATTCTTCATGATAACTTGTTCAGAGACTTCAACAGGTAGTGAGTAATCGTTGTTGTAAGTGGTCACATATCCAGCAAATAACTATTCATCATTGTCTACCTCTGCCCTGTTTTCTACACACAAATCACCACCTGTGTCTTGCCTCTCTGCAGCTGCTTCTCATGCACTGTATCCAGCCCTGTTTTTATTGGATTTTGGATAAGCCTGCAAATGTGAGAGAAGAAAGCTGCTGCCATCACTTCAGCTTTATACGAACCTGTTAGCATCAAACAAGTTGGTTGTTTTGGATATCTAAATGTATCTTAAAACCGAGTATGTCCTCAGATGGCCAGCATTATGCATGGGGTACCAACTGAATTTTATTTGGGGATATCAAAACCAATCCTTCCTTCACTCTCCAAGCACCATGCTAGCACAGCCTCACGTGTGTCACTGTCACAGCATCTCTTCTGTACAAGTCACCATGCCCATGGGCTAACTCCTGGAGCGGCAGATTCTTGCACGTGGCAGCATTCCCAAGAGGGATTGTTATCACGATGGGACTCGAAAGCCATCTCTGGCTAATGTTTGGATTTCAGTCCTCTGAGAGTCTCTGTATGAGACATTCATATTCATGTTCTTTTTCTGTTAGGAGCTGAAACTGTGTGGTTCAAAACATGGAAAAATTCCCAGCTGGTACGTACTTTGAGAGTTTCAGTTCATGAGACACACGGAAAGTTTTAGTTTAGCAAAGTATCTTTATTTACAGAACAGCTTTACAAAAATAATTTCAATAAAATTATTACAAAGTCAATTTACAATATAATACAGCTGCATTTTCTCAAAATGTAACATCAGAGTATGACGGGGAATATTACTTTTATATGTTAGGTCAATCCATGGCATAAATAATGCTTTAAACAAGGAGCTAGTTTTGTTATAGTCTACAAATTACTAACAACGATTAATAAACAGCACGTTTCTTGGTTTATGTGGCTGCTCTGTACAGTTCACACTACAATAACCAGTGACTGGAGGAGCCGGGAGGATGCGCAGCCTTACGCCTGTTATGCTGAGACTGGTCAGCCGGGTACCCGATGTGTTTGCTTCAGCAGGGATGCCAGGAGCACCGGTCGGCTCCGAAATGTCCACAGTGGCACTTCAATACATCAGAAAACACCGTGCTGGAGAGACAGCGCTCTGACCTCCAGAACAGCTTGTCCGATGTCATGCCTTGATGTGGGTGTCTTTCAGTGTTGTGCCAAAACAGCAGGCAGAGATCAAATCCCACCTCCCCGGTACCTCGTTTTGTAAACTCGCAGTGCTGATCTTCCTTGGGAATTGGAGAGATGCGGGCTCCTACGGTTCTGTTGACTTGTACGGATTGGCGTTCACCTCTTTGAAATACATTCTCTGCTTCAGAAACTGCCTTGATGGAATTTAAGAAACGTACTGGGCTCCTCCATACGGCAAAACTTCCGTGACTCCCCACCCGACGATGTTGCCCCTGATAGTGCACGCATCCTCTCCAGCCTGTGCCGCTATTTCTTTGGTGCTGAGCACTCTGTCCCACATGTTAAAGCCAGTTAATTTTCCAGAGAAGGCTAAACTTTCATCAAATCCCCCTCCGATGCAGCAGCCGTTCTTTTCTTGACCGATCTGCAAAATCCCTCCGTCTGGAACGGTGTGAGCGTCAGCGATGTTCGAGGCAGTGGCTGCGAGCTCTCCCTTCACCCACAGAGAAGCGGATCCGTTCTCTGAGCTCCAGGCACCACAGAGATGGATCCACTTCCCAGGAACAACTACATTTTTGGCAGCTAACTTGTGCTGATCACCACCAACGACAAACACTGCAGACTCTCGGCTGAGATAAAGCTGGATTTCATAGGGATTTAACTTGGTTCCATAGGAGAAGACAATAGTTTTGTCCAAAGCCTCAGTCACCTTGATCCAGATACAAGCAGTGAAGGAGTGAAGGGTCATTCCAGCTGTTGGGTGAACGCTCCCAAATATCTTTTTTGAACGCATGGGGAATAGAATTGCTGTTTCACACCCTGGAAAAGGTAGGAATAGTGTTAGGAAAATAAACACTGGTCTGTTTGTACACGCACATTTAGGACCCTTGACGTGTGCTCACTCTCGGGAGGACCCCGTGCTGGAGCAGGCAGCTGTGCCTGGGGAGCCCATGACTGTTGGAAGCCCATAGTGGAGCAGGCTGCTCCTGAAGGGCTGCACCCCACGGATGGGACCCACACTGGAGCAGTTTGTGAAGAACTGCAGCCGTGGGAAGGACTTGTGCTGGAAGACTGTCTCCTGTGGGAGCGACCCCACACCGGAGCAGGGGCAGAGGGTGAGGACCCTCCCCTGAGAAGCAAGGAGCTGCAGAAACAACGTATGATGGTCTGACCACATCCCCCATTCCCTGTCCCCCCACACTGCTTGGGGGGAGGAGGGAGAAAAATGGGGAACAAAGCTGAGCCCAGAAAGAAGGGAGGGGTGGGGGAAGGTGTTTAAGACCTGATCTGTCTCATTATCCTACTCTGACTCGGTTGGTAGCTAATTAAATTGTGGTTTTCCCCAAGTGGGGTCTGTTTTGCCCATGACTATAACTGGTGAGTGACCCCTCCCTGTCCTTGTCTCGACCCATCAGCCTTTCCTTATATTTTCTCCTCCCCATCTGACGGGGAAAGGAGTGAGCGAGCGGCTGCGTGGTGCTGAGTTGCCAGCTGGGCATAAACCAAATGGCAATGGGTCTAGGGGCTAATCGGGTTGCAGGAACAAGACTTGGCTCTCCCCTCACTGCAAACATAGTGTGTTGTATAGCCCTGTGCCATGCAAAGGGACGTTTAGGTTTAATGCTGCCTGTCTGCCCTGGGAAATTGGGCTTCCCGAGGGTCTATGCAGGGCATATGCCTTCTGATCTGATGTGCCTGCTAGGAGAGCTTTTCTTTTGCTAAATGACTGAGAGAAATTAGCGCTCTGTATTAGGTAGTTATGTCAGGTAGTCCTCTCTGTTTCATTTAGGTCTTGGTTTAGCCTCCATGTTCTTTTTCAGTACGGAGTGATGAAAACAGCAACCTTATGGTGATAAGATGAGTTTGGTGAGCTATCAAACAGCAGGACAGACACCATGCCATTCCTGGGAAAGTAGCAGCTGGAGAAATGGAGCTGCTGGGCAGCCATGCCACGAGCAGTTATGTAGTGTCCTGCGCTTATCCCATGGATAACAGGGCAGTGCTGGAGAAGGGGACAGGGGCTACTGAAAAGCAGCTGCAGGGAGCGTTGGCAGAAGGATGCTGAAGGGGGTGTGTGTGTGTGTTTAGGTTGAGTCCCTTTGCTGACCCTGCCTTTAGGGCTGTTGGTCACCATGTGTGCTGGGTAAGCATGGGAAATATGGAAGATGACTGGTATTTTTAAAACAGTTCATCTCTCATTTCCAATTGATCAATATTAATAATAAGGGGACTTTTTACAAGGGCCTGTAGTGACAGGATAAGGGGCAATGGCTTTAAATTGAAAGCAGATAGATTTAGACTGGACATCAGGAAGAAATCCTTCCCGGGGAGGGTGGGGAGCACTGGGACAGGTTGCCCAGAGAAGCTGTGGATGCCCCATCCCCGGGAGTGTCCAAGGCCAGGCTGGATGAGGCTTGGAGCAACCTGGTCTGGTGGAAGGGGTCCCTGCCCATGGCAGGGGGTGGCACTGGGTGGGCTTTGTGGTCCCTTCCAGCCCAAACCATTCCGTGATTCTGTGAATATGTTGATAATAGAAATTAGTTTAGTTAAAACCACTAACAGAAATTTATGAAACTTGGAAGAGTAACTGATGACTACTAAACCCAAGCCATTTTTGGGTGTTCTGTGTACTGTTCCCTAGTTGTATGTAGCTTAATAGTGTAGGTGACATGGGGGAAAAGGCAGCCCCCGTCTACAATTAAGCTGGTTCATTTCCTGTTTAAACAAGCTTGAGGTTCTAAAACGTCTAAAGTGTGTGTGGAAACTTCTGCTTCGGTGCCTGAAGGACTCTTTGTGTCCTCGAGGACTGCGCTGCTGTGTTATTGCATAGACTGCTTCCCTTCCACTTGGAGCACGCTTTACATTTCTTCCCTGGCCCCTTTGAGGAGGGGCAGGGTGAGCCTGCAACTGTTGGGGATACTCCTTAAAATGCAACTTAGAAACCCTATTGTGAAAAAGCTTTTTAATTAGCAAGCTTTCAGGCTTTATTATCAAAGCCTAAACAAAATTAAAACCAGCCTCACTGAAGAACAAAAAGTGTGATTAGAAAAATCCCTCGAGTATGGCTGGCAGTAATTCAAGATGTGAGAAATTAAAGTCAGTTGCTTAAAATTCCCTTGAAAAAGAATTTCCAGAGAGAGGGACTCAGGAAGTATTTAAAATGTATCCCTTAAATTAAAAATAAGAACATCTTATATAAAACCATGTAGGAACCAGAGGAAATAGTTGGAATTTCCACTGATGAGACTGAGATCCTTAATGCTGATCAAGTTGGTTTTACGCTCACCTAGTGCAGAGTAATGGACTGCAAGGCTGGCTGTGTTGTAGGAGAGAGATAAAGAATGAGATCATGCTTCTGGAAGGCAGGATTCATGTGTTTTGGAAAGAAGGAATATGCTGTAAGATCTGCCCCCAGTACACACAGATTACTAAAGTGTTATGACAAAGGAGTAAAAGCAATTTACTTGTAAAAGCAATTTACTTATAAAGCAGAATCCATGTCCTACAGAAAAGGACAGATTCATGTTGGATTGTAAAACACAATGATGCGCACGGTTGTTACGTTGTGTTTGTACTGTAATAGGCTTGTGCAAGCTGTTGCCTTTGCTTTAGCAGTTAAAGAAGTGCTCCTCCTTGCTCGGCTGTGTAAGAGCTCACACTGGTGGTGCTGGCAAGGCTGGTGTAGCTGCACCCCTAACTCCCTATCCTCTGCGAGTCTGGATTTCTGGGGTTTTTAAGCTGCAGTAACTTATGTTTGTGGAAAACAGTCTTTAAAGACACGTCAACATTAGAAGACAGGCAGTGATAGCTATCTGGTAGGCAGAGTTATTTTCCATGGAGTTATATTGTGCACGTAGCAATTTTGTGCTCGCACTTGAAATAGATGGGGATCTGCTCTGTCATACCCAAGTCGCTGTGGCTGCTTTTTGGGTGCCATATTACAGTGCACGGAAAAACTGACATGAAATTTGAGATGTGAGCTCATCTTTCTACGACCACCTCACTTGCTGACCCATGCAAACATTTTGGAAGGGTAAACAAGCCCAGAACAATACCACAGCGTTACTAATTGTTCTGTGCTTGAGGAAGTACTCTGTCCTGATGGTTGCACGCAGTGACTGTGCCCTCCCTGCTGCGGGAAGCGTGCTTAACTGGTTGCCATCAGCAGTGTGTCCTCAGATCTAGCTCTACTCTTGGGCAGTTGGAGTTGGTGAGGAGACTGAGTTTGGGAAGAGGAAGGAGTGAGTACATGCATGAAGAGAACAGGAGAGCTCAGTGACTAGTGTGTATACGTAGGAGTTACCAGCTGAGAAGGTAAAAGGTGAGAGAACATAATTTGTGTGTTTAAAACACATTTGCTGCTCTCTGACAACTGTTTTGATCTGAGGGAGTCTGCAGGAGGTGGGATCCTAGCTGGCTTTGATTAAACCTTGCTTTGATCCCATGTTTGAAAGGCTCAGCACCTCTCTTTTGAGAACAGTTAATGGGTTTCCTCCCTGTAGGTACAGCTCAAAGCTGCTGTGCTGCTCATGAGATTGCTGTGGAGTCACATGCAGAGGAAGGGGCTTCAGGAGGGTGTTTAGAGGGTGTCTGGACCAGCCCACCAAAGAGAGCTCTCCGGTAAAGCGTAGCGCACGTGGCCTTACCTGCTGGCAGCAAGTGCTGAGCTGCCCATGTCTGCGATGCCTTCAGCTCTGCTCTGGTTTGCTGTAGCTCTTTCCACAGGGAGTTCAAAATGAGATTGTCTCCTCCGGTGGGACTGAATTTATCCT
>NW_010236428.1:36044-53656 GCF_000690775.1 Eurypyga helias
GCAGCCAAGCACTCTCCAGCCGGTCCAGCCTGTTGGACACATTGCGGCTCAGCAGCACGACGTGCTCGAGAACCTTTCCTTGCTCCGACTCCTGAAGCCTCTTGACTTCTTCTCTTTGGTCACCGCTCCTCACGAGCGCCTGCTCTACCTGTGCCACGATGTGGGAGGTGACTTTCTCGACCGCAGCGGCGAAGGTGCCCGCGAGGTTGGCGGTGAGCTGGCTCAGCTCCGCTTTCAGCGTCTGCAGGTCTGCCTTCAGGATCTCGTCCACCGCCTGCAGCATCATGTTCTCCTTCATCTGCGAGTTCTCGAGCATGATGAAGAGCTTGTCCCACTCAGTGTGCTCTCTCTGGCAGTCACACGAAACAGCTGGAATGAAGATACAGATGTTGCTATTCTTTTGGATTTATATTTTTAAACAGGAGGAGTATTTAATGAATTCTGGCTCTGTGCAAGGCTTAGGAGCTCCAGACTTCCCGTGTGTTTCCCTTTATATCAAAAGAAAATAGTGTGTATTATAGCAATTCTAACACTAAGCAACAGCAGCGGTCTTTTGCGGGAAAACTGAAAAATAGAGAGTATAAAGCAAATTCCAAGGCACACCATCCAAGTGCTTTAGCATTTACTGTCTTTAAGAATCTACTGGTACAAGCACTTCTTCCTTTGAAAAAAATTAATGTTTATAATTGTTACAAGAGCTAGTCAACAAAGAATGCAATTCTGCGCTTAACACAAATTCAGTTTAAATCTACTTACTTTCCTCAGTACCAAGAACTGGACCTTCAATTTCATTATCCAGGTTCACATACATGAGATCATAGTCGTCCTCTTCATCCAGGACAGAAACAGAAGCCCTGAAAACACAGAACAGCGTAAGCAGAGAAAGTACTTCTTGGGGCAGCATTCTCTGGCTGCTTCCTGAAAATAGCCGGGCTGTCTGGAGCTGAAGTCTAAGTCAGACTTGAGCAGAGACAAGACTGCGAGCGAGACGCAGCGAGCCCCTAATAAATGCTCTGAGCGCCTCGACTTGAATGAATGAGCAATGCTGGTGCCAGTGTTGTAACAAGAGCGCTTCTGACTGTTGGTTTTGGCCGAGAGGAGAAGGGGGCGTGCAGCTTGCTCAATCCCAGCCTTCCAGGTTTGCACTGGGGGCGGGGGAGAGATGTACTGAAACAGGGAAAGCTGCTCTTGCGAGCTGCCGCTTCCCCTCTGCGAGCCGATCGCTGTAACGTGCGGCGATGCCAGGGCAAGGAAACCATGGGGGATGAAATCCCTTGGAGTTCGCTGCCTGCGAGTGCTGGCTCTGCGTTCTTTGTGGAAAGGAAGGTGCTCTCTGCAAACTCCTTTTGTAGTTGGTATGTGCCAGAGCTCCCGAGGGGATTGGTAGAAAAATAAACATCTCCGGAGCTGGTTTGGATACACGTGTGTGGTTTAACCTAAATATTGTAGGTTTTTATGATAGTTCTGTATAAAACCTTTTATTATACACTAACAGTTTACTCCTTTGAGCAATAAAGGAGAGCTCATAAAGACAGCTTGTTAGTTTGGCTTTTCTAGCCCTAATTACCAATAACGACAACATAGCTAAGTGGATAATATGTTACTGCTAGCATCTTGGTTTGGGAGGATGTAGATTAGCAGATGTGTGATTAGAGCTGTTTCAGTTAACTCAAAGAAAAAAAAAACCCACACCAAACAAAAAACCAAACGCAAGGCACTCTTGGATTGGGCATTAATCTAGTGCGAAGTATTATTGTTACTGGTGTTAATCTGTTTTAAATTGTGGAAAGCTTATCAGTTCAGGGCCATTAATTATTTCAGAGATGTGTTGCTTAGGTGAGATTAGGGGTAATATGGTACAAATTACTCACTGGCTAGGAAATATTAAGAGAATAGTGAAAAAACCCACATAACTGAGTCTAATTTGCAATCTTTGCTCCCTTTCCATGTGAGTCTCATCTTTGGCCCCTTGTCACCATACACAGGAGTCTGCAAAAAGGGCCCTGTGCTTCTGCTCTTGTTCATTCTGCCTCCGACGCCTGGGCCACAAGTGGCAGAAGGCAGCAGAGGCGGTGTGTTTGGCCTCAGTCATTGCCCCTTCCTGCAGTGGGGACCAGGAAGCACTTTGTAGGTGTTGCCTTTTGCTGAGCAGGCAGGTAAGGCTGGAGCTGCGTGCTCTGGGCTTCTCCGGGCTTGCTCACACACCCAGGGCAGCCCACTGCTCCAGGAGCCACAAAGACTGCTGAGAGCCGGCTGCTGCAGATGCCCCCTGTTACCCAGCCTTGCCTGGGCAAACCTGGGTTACCTGCACGTTAGGCTGCTAGCCACGGTATTGTGGTATTCCCACGTGCCAAACTGTCCCTCTGTTTCTCCCTATGTGTATGTGGGGTTCCTGCCACTGTGGGGCATCCGGCTGCTCTCCTGAGAATGCAAATAATAACTAGTAATGTCAAGGCAATATATTGGAAACCTCAAAAGTTTGGTAGAGGTGAACATTTTAATCTTTAAATTGAAAGAGGGTGGATTTAGATCAGATATCAAGAAGGAATTCTTCCTGGAGAGGGTGGGGAGGCACTGGGACAGGTTGCCCAGAGAAGCTGTGGATGCCCCATCCCTGGGAGTGTCCAAGGCCAGGCTGGATGAGGCTTGGAGCAACCTGGTCTGGTGGAAGGTGTCCCTGCCCATGGCAGGGGGTGGGACTGCGGGGGCTTTAAGGTCCCTTCCAACCCAAGCTGATCTGTGATTTTTGGGGAGGTATGTGCCTCACTTCAGACATCCTGGGGGAAAAATTTGATCTTGGTGCATGAGATTTTATCTTTGAATACTCGGTTTGGAGTGAATGTCAAAACGCCGCTGTATAGCTTGAGAGCTCCTTCTGTCCATGTTGTGTTTGCAGTGTGCTACCAGGCTCATTTCTTTACAAGCTCTCTGTGGTGCCGGGTCAGGCAGAGCAGAAGCTGAGCACAGGGCAACCCTTGGAGCCGCTCATGTGCACAGGGAGAGCAGCCAAAGGGGCATGGTGCTGGGGCAGCTGGGGCTGCTGGCACCGTCACAGCCTGCGGTTGTGGCTGTACGTGCCCTCTCCTTGGCCAGCTCGCAGCCAGCGGTGCAAAGCCATCGAGTATCCCCGGCTGTACATTGGTTTCTTCCTGAATTGCATAATTCCCAGTGTGTGGTCTGCTTGGAAAGTCTGAGAAAACCTAATCTGGAAAGTATCGGGGGTAAGGGTGGTAGGGGAAGGAAGGGAGAAAGAAGGTAATTACAGAGTTGAGTGTAACGTTTTTCCATTCCCAGACAACAAACATAACTTTTTGAGCTGTTAGTTTAGACTGAGACAGATGAAGCAAGATGGAAAAAAATGAATTACTTGGGAACAGGCACAGTATTGCGTCTGAGAGCCCAAGCTCTGAGAATCAGAAGGTTGGTGAGCTGCATGTGCGTAAATCCCTTAGAAACCGAAAAGGTGTGACAAACAAACGGCAAGCTGGACTCGGAAACATGGATACCTAAGAAAATAGTGAATTGGGTTGTGCTTCATGACCTTTCTTAGGCTATGTGAAGAACAGACACAAACTGTGATGTCTGCTTGGGTTGTTTACAAGTTTGTATACACAGGTTTTTCAATTAAAAGCAATTCCATGTCAGTTAGGTCATTTAAATATCACTCCAAAGGGATGAGGTTGCTTCTATTTTGCCTTTGCTTTTCATTTATCTCGCTTAGTGAATACAGACCCAGTATGTTTGCTGTACGATAACTGGAGGAAACTACCCAAATTCACATTTGTACAAAGTACTTCTGTTCAGAGAAGCTTCATGGCTGCAATCCATCATGTTGTGTCCTGTCAGATTGCATCACTCCTCTAATACATTCGACACTTAACATGCTTGTTTTTTCAGATTGAATAATTACTCTCCCTTCCCAGACATCTTCCTACCTGTGACATCCCAGCTTAGGCAATAGCATGTCTCAGGTTAGGGGCTGCCTTTCCTCATTTAACACTGCCTCTCTTGGTTCATTTCTGCTGAATTCTTTCCCTCTCTACACTTTTACAGCTGAGATTAATTTTGCCTCTCCAGGAACATGGGAATTTCATGTTTTGCAATTGTTGCCATTGCTGAAATTCAACTGGAGCTTAAGGGCTCTGTTCCATATGGACAGAAAACTTCCAGTGGAAACGAAACGTGTGCAAGGAAAGGACTTGTTTCTGTGAGCGCTAAGTTATCCGGGAAAGAAAATAACTTCTAGCGCATTCAGTTACAAAATGATTGAATTTCAGACTCTGATGCGAGTCTAGAAAAGTTCAAGGACATACATCCTCTCACTGTTTTGGTTCTAGCTTTGGGTGAACTGGTGCTTTGCATGAGGCCCCGTGGTACATTAGTGATGTTTTTTTACAGATTTGCCTGTAACAGCAGGAAGAGCTTTACACAAAGAACAGGGCTAGAAAAATGGCCAGAACTGAACACCTTGCTAATCTGTTTGGGGTAATTAATTAGCAAATCTCTTTCTTTTGTGCTTTATATATAGAACAAAACAAGGCAGAAATTTGCTGTGTGGTTGAACCTCGCCTTCAGCGCTGCAGTGGTTGCACGGAGGGCTTGGAGCTGCCTTTCAGGAGAAGCCAACGGTTCTTCAAGCAGAATAAATTCCAGCTCGGATGCAGACGTGTGGCTGGTTGGATAGTGCGGAGGCACTCCTCCCCAGCCTAAGGACCCCTTAGGGATCCTTACAAGCTGTTCAACTAAAAGCTGTCTGAACCTGCGATGAGCTATGTTAGTTACTTGGCTCAGAGGTGTTGTTGCAAGACCTAAGAGTGTCTTGGGGTGCATTTTCTGTATCTGGCAAGAGCACACTGTGGTCCAGTCTGACCCATATATCCTTTTTTTCTACCATCCATGAAGCGACCTGCTTATCTTCCAAAATTATAAGGCTCAGATTTAAATGGGAGAAAAAGCAGCAGGCCAGAGAGCTAGTTCCTATTGGAAACCAAATCCGAAGAGACCTTAAGGACTTCCA
This sequence comes from Eurypyga helias, assembly GCF_000690775.1. Classification (NCBI taxonomy): domain Eukaryota; kingdom Metazoa; phylum Chordata; class Aves; order Eurypygiformes; family Eurypygidae; genus Eurypyga; species Eurypyga helias. The sequence continues at coordinate 41,062 of NW_010236428.1, forward strand.
AGGGTTTAAAGGAAGGAGCCATACTACATTGCTACAGGCAGATGTTTTCCATATGTTGTTCAAGTGAAACTTAAATATATTGAGTCAGGCATGTACAGCAATATTAAGTTATATATTTTGGTATGAGCCTGGGCTTCAAATTGAATTATGCTCAGACATCTTAAGAAAACGTGTGAGAGAGGGTTTTGCATATCTTTGTCTGTCTGCAGTTGACTCTCTCTGGCTCCTTTCTGTTCCTGGAAATGGCATCCTTAACTATTTATGTTCAAATTTACTGTCGTGCATATTTAGTTCTCTTAACAACCAACTATTCTTTCCATATGCTGCTTATTTAATTTGAAAGTCTGAATCTCAGCAAAGGAGAAATACAGCTTTCATGTGCTTTCTAGCCTACTTTTTTGGGGGTGTGTGTGGGGAGTGTGTGTTAATTTAAATCACACTTAGTTTGGTCTAGGACTTACCAGAGTACCATCCAAATCTGAAAGTTCATTAAGTAGCCTTCTCATTATGTTGTATGTGAGAATGAAAATTATAACTAATAGCATTTTCTTCTTTCTACACCTACATGGTTATACCTGCAATGATTAATTCTATTTAAGTTAGTTGTTTTGTCTTCTTGGCCCAGTATATACATTTTTCTACAGCGTGTTTTGTGCATGCCTGGTTTTTCCCTGATGATGCTTAAAAACCAGTGTTTCCAGGATTGTGCTGCCTATCTCCATCTCTTTTGCTGTACAATATGGACATACAGCAAGTCACAGGCCTCCTGTTTGCTCTGTCCTAGGGAACTCAATGCTGCTCCGTGTCTTGCCCGCCCTGTATGAGAAGCAACCGCAGCCAATAAACCTCCATCTCAGGGAGCTGGTGGCACTGATGGCTCAGCTCAATCAAGCTGAACAAGACCACCTCCTCAGGCTCTTCCAGATCGTGACTAGGAAAAGAGAAATCAGGGTAAAACAACCGTCCTTGGAATACCTTACTGCTAAGTGCTGCACCTCCTCTTGGAGGAGTTTATTTATTTCAGATGACTTGGCAAGGTCTCTGCTAGCTGCTCTCCGAACAGTAAGGAGTCCCATAACATGCATGACAGTGCTCTCCTATGCTAGTTCCCCATGAATCCTTTAATTGCATTCCAAATCCTCCATCTAATCATAAAGAGAACATAACAATGACTCTGCTGGGCCAAAAAGTTTGTGTTAAACCAGAACAGTTTTCAACTTCTTGGCCCCTTCCCTGCCAGCTGAGTATGAATTCTTGTACCTATTTCTGTTAGATTATATGAACTACATATAATTACATAGCAAGGAAAATTGAAATGAGTTAGGAATTGATTAGAAGGGAGCTGCACATTAATTGTCTAAGGCAAAATATATCATGCTTTGGAAATTGCATGTCATTGACAGCACCCAGTGTGTTAGAACAAGGCACAAAACCACCTGCTTTGTGAATTTATGAAATTCTTAGGGTCTTGGGAACAGAAGAATGAGCAGTGTCTAGTGCCTTCCCCCAGTTAACCAAGGAAACTTTATTGTAATACACAGTGCCAGAAGAAATAGAGCTCCTTTGGGAAGTGAGGGATTTGTCATCTGGAGGGATTGTGGGGCTCCGCACTGGAGCCAACACCTCTGAAGTTGCTTTGTATTCTCATTATTATTATTGTTATCATTGTTGCTACTGACAATTTATTCAGCCGCCCACCTGCAGTATTTTGCCAGAGCAGTAGGTACTGACCTGCTAAACTGCTAATCCTAAAACAAATGACAGAATAATGGGTCACTTTATGCCTCATTCTGTGTTGAAAATGTCTTTTACACTGATGACAGGGTTTCACTGAATCAGAGGTGTATTTGTGTACATGTGTGTTTATATGAAAAAGTCATTCAGTGTGTAGTTGTATACACTGCATCCTGCTTGTGAGATGATTTTAAGGGCTACAGCCTCAGCCTCTTGAAAATTGTCGTTACAAGAAATAACTCGCCTACAGCACTTCTCTTTTGTGCAGTGAGAGTGCTGCCTCTTTTTTCCCCTCTGTTCCAGCTATTAACCTTGTCACATTATTTAGTTTCCGGTGGAAACCTAAGACTTCTATTTGTACTTGAATTTACTGTATCACTGGGGAAGTGATTGTTTTAATCAATAAAGTATAGGACTGGCCCAGAGCAAAGGAAATATTTTTGGGGGGTTTTATGTCTTTTTTAACAATTGGGCATTTCCTTACTTGTATATGCATAACTGCAATATTTCAAGGCTACAGCTTACCCTTATTCCATATGTTGAGCTGAACTTGGATTGACCCCAGCAATAGCTCTGTGCAGAGGTCAGCAAGGGTGGAAAACTGTTTTACTAAATCAAAGTCTAGTGTTTTATTTTTATCACTGCAGTGTGCAAGCACCTCTTTTGGCTAGATGTGTTCACAATTACAGAATATATTCACAATTTGCTTCTGTCTGACTTTTTTAATAGGTGCTGAAAGAATGCATTCCTTTTCTTTTGGAACACTTGAGAGACCCTAACCATAGTGACATTATCCTGAACATCCTCACGGAAATATCCAGCTACGAACCAACAGCCTTAGCTGCTTTTCTTCCAACGCTGAAAGAAATTGGGGAGACTTTTCCAAGTTTGATGGGGCAAACAGCAAAGATCTTTGGAGCTGTTGGACATATCGATGAGGTAAGTTGAAAAACAAAAGTTGGTTGGTTTTGGGGTTGGGTTGTTTGGTTTGGGGTTTGGTTGTTTGTTTTTTTTTTTTCCTAAATCTTGTATGAAGTAATACATCTACGTATTTCTTTTTTCATGAGTAACTGGACTGCCCTACCAGAACATATTCCTGGTGGTAAGACTACAATAGGTCTAGACTGTAATACCACTGGTATGGCTAGGAGAGGAAGTACCATAACAACCAGATGTGGTACTTTAGTGCCTGAGACTGTCCTTTGGCTTTCTAACCGAGGAACAGTCACGGAATAAAGGGTTTCTGCAGAAATGGGGTTTAGGTTAGTGGGAAACAAAGAAACTTAATGAGATTAATGAGCATGGAAAAGATAAATATTTAAATTCTCAGTGTTATGTATTTATCTTTACAGTTATTACTATTGTTTACTGTGAAACTCGTCTGTGCACATATATGTTGTGTTCATATGAATTGTCTTTTGATGGAATGGCTAAAACTCCCATTAGATAAAAGCACACCATTGTCATTATTCCAGGGGCTCAGCTAAGTCAGGTTGCAGTATACCTATACGTGAAAGGAAAGGCAGAGAAAAGGGAAAATATATTGTGCACACCCATTGTGTGATATCATATTTTAGATGCACATAGCCTTCAGGGATGCTGTAATCATGCAGTGAAATACAAACTTCCTTGTTTAGTGTAATTCCGGGTGTTTTGGCTTTGTAACCTTAGTTAACTGGATACTTCTGACAAATGTCTGTATAACAAAAATGCTCAGTGGTAATGCTGGGCTCGAGCCTTGTCACAGGAACATCTTCACAGTTAACTTGGTCTGCGATGTGACCAGATGGGAAAATTATGCCTAAAAAGGATTTACACTGACTAACTCCTACACATTATGGGAGTTTCATGGCAGTGCAATGAAGCTTTGGCTTTAGTTGTACCTGTGCAGTCTGGGTGCAGGAGTGATGTTCAGCTAATCCAGGTGATATGAACAGACCCCAACACCGTGTGAACAGAGACTGTGGGCAGTTCTGAGGTCCCAGAGCCCTCTGCCCTCCCCAAAAATACCAGCTCCAACGAGCAGCCCAAAGATGTCCATGTCCCCCATGCTGCTCAAGAAGATCCAGTGCTCTGTCCCACTGGGACTGGGAGATGCCTTAGACCCCCATGAGACCCGTCTTACCCTGCTGCTATCCCCAGCTCATGAAACTACAGCCTGCGGGAGATTGCCATCACAAGCTTGTAAACTGCCTAATTGCTCAAGACCTTGGGTAACCTGAGGACACTGAGCTGGTTGGATTTATTTATGACACTTCAGGATTCTTAATGAGATTTTATTTTCGTGCCCAGGTATGGCTTTCACCACTGTTCATAGATGTTTTCCTTCTGCCTCAAATCATGGTTCTGTAAAGGCAAAAAAACACATTCTGATGAATTCAAACGGTTTCTGGTAAATAATTCAAATGTTTGTGGCTGTGACAAAACTCAGTTGTATAGCAGAAAATGAATGGTATGGAATAAACCTAACCACTTGCTGATGGTGGCACTGATGCCTGCCATACAGTAACCTGGCTAATTTACTTCAGCAAAGAGCTGAATCCCGTGGTTTCCATGTCCTTCCGGTGATACCTGAGGCAAAATTTGCACTAAATCTATGGGAGTTTGTCCGCATAAAGGCGAGAGATGCTACAGTAGGTTTTTGCCTTTGAGTCAGACTTTTAGATTGTCCTTCCTTGGACTCTGCTGGAGGCCGGTTTCGTGGAATCACAGAGTGGTTTGAGTTGAAAGGGACCTTAAAGACCATCTAATTGTGTGTGTGTATTGCCTGATTGCTGTGGATACTGCAAAGGAAGACACTACACTTGCTATTCCTGCTAATTTTGAGCTGTATATTCATCTAAAAAATGAACAATCCTGCATTTAGTCAACATCTCCTAGAAGCTTTACAGCTTATGGAATATTTCTGTTTGATGGGGCTCTTGCCTCTTCTGTGGTGTGGGACACAGTCACTGGCCCACATCACCTGGGTGTTTTCAGCATTTAGTGCTTAAAAGTCAACATCATCTAGAAGCTTTACAGCTTATGGAATATTTCTGTTTGATGGGGCTTTTGCCTCTTCTGTGGTGTGGGACACAGTCACTGGCCCACATCACCTGGGTGTTTTCATGTAGCAAGTTCCCTGTTCCTTCACAGACATTGTAACTATGGTCTCTCTCACCTTCTACTTGGGAATTTTATCTCTTTACCCTAAGGATTTTTTTATTTTATTTCAGGGAAATTGAGTGCTTTGTGGCCCATGGTTTTGTGGGGGTATGAGGAGCTACTTTTGGTGGAACATTCATCGGTACACAATTGCCTGGGGTTGTATCAGACCAGACATGGTGACCAAAGAGGCCTTGTGCCTCCTGTGTGCCTAGTAACACAGCAGCTCTCTCCTAGTCCTCCTTTTCCCTTCTAAAGGTTTTGTTTGCTTTACTCCTGCGGTTCCTTGTGCAGATTTTGCCCCCACCCTATTGTGAGCCAAGAGCCGGTCGTGTCTCTGGATGATCCCATGCAGATCAGGCTTCTTGAAAGGAAGAAGAATGCCATGGATTTCTGTGATGTATGGGGCATGACTCACGGCAATGCAGACAATCAGCCTGCGATAAAATAAGCAGAGACACATCTGGCATCATAAAAGCTGGACGGATCTTAAAGGCTCGGTATATAACAATGAGTGCACCCACAAGAGAGAATTAAAATAACACTCTGATCTGTAAGCGGAACTGCTGAGTTACAAGCATCGCTGCAGCCAGTTAATTTGTTTAGATCGGGTCCAAGTGGAAACGTGCAAGCAGCTAAACGGTCCCTGCAGACAAACTTGCTGCCGATGGTCTCGTCTCACAGCCCGTCGTGGCAATGCCTTCCTGAAAAGCCCTGTTGTTGCTTCTCCCCCTCCCCTGTTTCCTCTAACGGAGCTGTGTTGCAGATAGGCTGCTAGGTCTTACATATAGACGTGAGTGAGCATCAGCATCCCCTTCCCGGCCAAGCCAAACAAGTGGGAACTGTGTGTTGGAATTTCATTGACATTTTATTTCACTGGGAGGTTTACTTGGGGAAAAGAGGTGGCCAGGATTGAGGCTTGGCCCTTTAAGGTATAGACTGCAGATATGAGCAGAAAATCCTTTCTGCTGGCGTCTAGAAGCAACCTCTTGTGCTTTCAATGAGCTGCTCCCTCCACCTTGGCAGTGCAAACGGGCCCTGGAGAGATGAGGGGTTTGGCTGAAGAGAGATCCCTTTATTTTAAAGCCTGCCCCTTGTTTATACACGCCACTTCTGTTATGTCAGTGGCAGTCTCATGGGTGAAGTTGAAATCAGGACTTGTCCCTTAACCATAGATGTGTGCAAAGCCAAACACCACCTTGGGGCATAGGTCAATCAGACATTTTAATCATTTTTTTTCCCCAATAACTGTGTTTTTGGAACCAACTGGAAACTGGAGTTACTTCTGGAAGCTTTCTGATCTCTTTTTGTATTCTCCCAAGAGCCTGCTTTTAAGATAAAGCAAAACACTTTGCCACACCTCGTTGCTTGTATTTTAGATCTTCCCCTAATGCCATAAAACACGAGGGTTGCTTATGAAAAAATACACAAATGAGCCTTGTTAAAATAACAATGGGTTATGTACATCCAAATACGCTTTCTGAAAACCTTTGGATAAAAATTGTGGCTGGGATAATGACTGCTTTCATGTTGAGCTATTTTGCTGTAATTTTGTTTTGTATAACAGCTACATATTCTATTATTCAGTAGAGTTTATTGTTCTTTTACCTCACTCCAGGCGAGTAGCAGCATTTCAGCGTAGCTGGAGACACTCCAGCTGGATCAAAGTGACATGAAAACGGTCAAAACTTCTCTTCCAGTTACGTCTGCTGCACAGTTTGTTTAGGAAACAAAGATGTGTTTTAAATGTTAATTGAGCCTGTGTTTATCTCTTGGAGGGAGGATCATCTTTCAAATAAACTAGCAAATATGTACCAAAAAGTCCACCTCTCTCAAGCCATTGAGGGGAAAAAAGCTCATTCCGTGACACCATCCCAGCCCATCCGAGGATCTAGCTGTAGTTTTTCCCCACATGGCTGAAGGGAAGCAATTTGTCGGATATTCTTTTCTCATTTATTTCTGTCATGGCACCGTGTAGCAGAACCTCGTTTGTTTGAAATAAGTTGACGTTTTCTTAAAAAAAGTCTTGCTTGCAATGCTCAGGCCATGTTCTGCCCAAGTTCTCCGTGTATTTTTATGGCCCAGCTGTATTTGGAATCAAACTTCCAGCAATTTTTCCTCCTCTGTTACGAGATCCCAGGCAAGAAGAGGCAATAATGCCATTGCTCCGCGGTGTTGGGCGTGTGCGTATGGCACGCGACTTCCCCTCCTGTTCTGCTGACCCTGGGGAAGAAGAGAATATTCTTATTTTTGCCTTCGCTTGCACTTCAGCACAGGCTCTAAAGGGAAAATATCTCCCAGTTTCTGTAACAATCTGCAGAGTACGAGGAGGGTTTCACTGAGCGGAGCCATACCCGGTTACCCCAGTGAAAGATCCGATATGAGCTCCCGAGTTAACTGCTGCTTTCACTGCTGCTTTCCTCACTTAGATACTTTTAGGGCTGGGGAACCTGACACACTTGGGTCAATTACAACAAAACAGAGGAACCCTAATGCATTTCTTCATCTTGGGGGTTTCTGGTTTAGCTTGTGAATTTGTACACGTGCACACAGAAACAGTTGGAACTGGAATTGTGTGCCCTTGCCAAGCAGAGACGATAAAGTATCTTTGCTAGAAAATATTTGCATGTTAAATATTAACGATCTGAAACAGCCCCTTTCATCTGAATTTGTGGGGGGATGTGATCTTGCTGATAAATTGGCGAGATCACGTCCCCCTGAAGAATTGGTTAGCAAAACTTTGGCTACAGAGGGCATATCAGACTTCAGTGTGTTGGCAGTGATGGATACAGCTGCCAGAGAGCGCCTTATCATGCGTGATGAGATCGTAACCCGAAATCCCATTTTAAACTTCTCTTTCTTGCGGTGTTAGTCACGGGTCTAATCTGAGTGTTGGTCCTAAATGAATTGGAGAACCCCCTGTGATTTACAAGGTATTTAACCTCTCACCATTAGCGAGAAGAGATGCTGATAGTCCCCCTGCTCCTACCCCCGGTGCCGGGGGAGTCCCGCTCAGTCTGGGTAGCACTGGTGATGACAGGCTCTTGGGTGACACCGCTAAATATAGCAAATCAGCAGCACCCAACAGGTCCAGAAAGGAAGTCTTGACTGGGAAATGTTTTACGGTCTGAAAAATAGATCTTCACTTCTGGCCAAATATTTATAACAGCTGATGGCATATGCAGAATTCCCTGCAATTGCTTGCTGACCCTTGGTTATTTGCAGTTATGGAGCGGAGAGTAACACGGACAAAGCAAGAATCTGGACGTTAGCCTATTAATACAATGAGGCTGTAACGAAGACACCAAAACTACAGTCGGTCATGGGTTGTGTAGTGCCAAAACCAGCACAGACCTGAGCCATGGGGTCTGCTCCGGGCTGAGCTGAAGTCTCTGGCAGGTTATAAAGTGTCGGTGTCCGTGCTGATACCCATGTGAGCTCCATGTGCAACAGGTCAGGTATGAACATGAGGAAGAAGACCCCAGGGAGAAGACCCTGTGAACAGGAGCAGTGTGTGTGAGCGCTTAGCCCCTCATGAGAGAGTTTGCCTACCACAAACGGCACAGAATAAAGCAAAAAAAGGGCACAGAAGTGGGGTGTGGAGAGGGCAAATAGCTTGGCCAGGCTCATATGGCTCATCAAAGATGAAAGGGGAGCTAGGTCTGCGGCTGTTGCTCTGATCACTGAACCAGCCTGATCCACCCCCCTAGAGCTAGGCAGGGCCCTCCAAAGAGGCTTTGTGGACTCTCAATCTGGGTTGAGGCCATGACAAGGTGTACTGAGGCCAGGCCAGGTTAGGTAATACCAAGAGGAACAAATGCAGCACTAATAGTAAACAAAAATCAACCCTGTGTTTGGTGCAGTTGCCTTTTTGTTAGTTATCATAGGGTAGCCACTCTACCCCAATGACGATGCTTTAATTGGCAGCAGGCCCACAGATCTCCTTTACACAAGCAAATAATGAATTGATTTGCTTAAAAATGGTTTTATCTCCTCACGTTCTGTAGGAGCAAGCCAGAATGTGCCTGATATATTTGGTGAACCAGCTGGCCAACATGGAGCATTCGTTTCACCATATTCTTTTGCTGGAAATCAAGAGTCTCACTGACAGCTTCTCGAGCATCCTGGGCACCCAGAGCAGAGATATCTACCGCATGAGCAACAGCTTCACTGCTATAGCCAAGCTCCTCGTCCAACAGCTGGAAAATGACAACATGTCCGGAGCCAGGTAAAGCCAGTTTTTGTATAAGGCTACTGCTATCTCCATGGATGTGTGTATGAACTGATATTCCAAGTTGCAATGAATGGATGATCAGCTGAAAGTCAGATGTTCTGCAGCTCTGTAAGTCTCGCTACATTGCCATTTTCAGATCGGTCTTGATAGTTCCTCTTGTATGGTTCCAGTATATACTTACTCAGCCACTGGATTGTGTAATTTATATGGTCAGGTAAGGGTGCAAAATAGTTTACAGACTTGCAGAAGTAACTTGAGGTCTACGTTTCAAATGCAAGCATAAGGGTGATTGACACTAAAGCAGAAATCTGTAATTAAAGGGTGGCAGCAAGAGCTGTAGGTGCACTGTGGATACCAGCCTCATGCTATCAGGCAGAGCGACCTCTGAGCTTCATACAGCAGGAACTGTGTCATTTGGCACTGAAGAATAAAGAACCTGTTTGAGTTATAGCAGTGAAAGAATAGGAAGAAACCCATGTCTCAGTTAAGTAGACTAAGGCAAGCTAAAAAGCTTCAGTTAAAAATAAATCAGTGAAATCAGGCTACATGATTATCACGGAGTTCATTCTAGAAGATAACCACTGAGGCTGATAAGAACAACAACTGGTGTAGCTCCCTGATAAAGGTTTGCTGAAAAACTCCCAGAGGATTCCTCAAGTCTGTATAAAAAGGTGTTCTGCTCAGTTTCTTTTAAATGTTTATCCTAAGGTTAAAGCGTTGGGAGCGTTGCTGTGTTTGTCACAGTAAGAATATGAGAGTTATTTAAATACATGGTAGTAGTCACTTTTAATTAGGGAGAGACTTATAATTAGCTTTGTGTATACTAAGTTAGGTCAAGAGGGCACAAAGGAATAGTAATTCCATGATAAAATTTAACACAGATGTCAGAAAACTCATAACCATGAAGGATAACCTTGGAGACAGGCTTGTAGAGTTGGAGCCAAAACACTGAGGTCATTTGAGAAACAACTAATTGGTATCCTAGAGAGACTTGAAAATGAAAAAGGAGAGGAACACTGATATAGTCCCTCGTTTTACAAGAAATGTCCGAACGTCACCCGGTGGCAGAAGCCTCTGCTGAAATCAAGCTCTTGGCACTCGTTTTGCAAAATGTTTCACTGAAGACAGTGAAAAAGCCACAGCGGAGATAGCAAAGTGAGCAGGCAAGGACTGACGTGTTGTCCAAGACAAGCTTTGTGAAGAGGGGTGTGCCAGATGTCCCTCAGTGAAGGGGACCAGAAGGATGTCACGTGTCTGGGGGCTGCAGTGAAGCAGGACAGCAAAGGAGTAACAAAGCATAATAATAATTATTCACACAGCCCTTTGTGATTCCTTGATGTAGGGTAGAAAAATCACTTTATTTCCTAGAATGTTGTGATACTCCTCTTCCTTATCATCGTCTGTGCTTAACGTTTATCTCCAAACCTGATAAAAAACAGTAAAAAAACCCCAAACAAACAAAAAAAACACCACAAGAAAAGGTTTTTATTAAAATTTTGCTGCTGTGTTTCCCCATTTCTCTCTAAAATTTCCCGTTGTGAAGGACTTGCTTTGCTGAGGAGTAGAACTTTCTTCCTCCGCCTGAGTGTGGTTACAGATGCAAAATACTGTTTGGGTAGAGAGTCTGGGGGAGGAGAAGGAAGGAAACAATAATATTCTTCAGTGGATTTTTCGGAAAACATCCTTATTTTCCTTCAGGAAAAACACCTGTACTGATTGTACTGAGCACGAAAGGGAAAGACTTTGGTTGTTTGCTCATTTAAGCTGCATTCGCTTCTGAGCAACAAGTTTGAATGCAGCCACGTGTGAGCAAATGGAACTGCTGGGTTTGGAATACAAAAGGTGTGTGGGGTTGGAAATTATTCTGGAAATATTTCAGAAATTATTCCTTAATCTCTGCTTGATTTTTCTGTGTTAATTCTATTTTTTTCCTGCCTCATCTTCCAAATCCTCTGTGACTCCAGTTCCCCGTACACTTGCAGCTGCCATGCCTATGAGAGATTAGAGCGAAACACTGATTTGTTTCACAATTCCTCGGTTTAGGTGTTCTCTGGGTTTGCATTTCAGGCCTGAACCAAACACAGGATCAACTAGATTGGACAAGAACCAGTACAAAGCAGCGGTTAAGGCTAAAATGAGAATTCTCCACAGATTTAAGTGGAGTTTCATCTGACTGGTACCAGCCTAAGTGGGACCAGTGCAGATGTCAGCATCCCCTCGCTGCAGAGCTGCTGCAGTTACTGAACTGCAGTGTTTTTTAAAGAGCAGCAATCCAGAGAGTATTTATGCTGTGAAAGGAAACCGGGATTTTAAAATGTGTGGCTGGATTGTAACCATTCCTTCCAGAATCCTGTGTTTACATAAGAAGAAACGGATTTCTTCAGAGCGATGGCTGGCCTGGAGTTGTTTGACACGGGGAATTTTACATGCAGTTAGTGAGGAGGATAATTAAAACCATGCGATGCTCTGTTGCCCCTTACTGTCACAAAATTGCAAGTTTAGTCAGTCTCAGAGGTGCTTTTTAAGAACACATACGGAGTTTTAATGGACTGATCCAACCTAGAAGTATAGCATGGTCAGTTAATAGGAGGCAAGGAAGGAAAGAAAGAAAATGTAAAGGCACTTCCAAGCCCCCATTTTGGGTAAGAACTGAGCATAACAGGCTATACCAGTGCCACTCAATTTAGTGTAGTGGCTGGATGAAGTTATCTGTTCTCCTTAGAGGATAGGTCTAGCTTATGGCATCACTGAGCATTCATTTGCCTTTCATTTTCTACAGTATTTGTCCTTCTTTGAAACAACATTTGTAGAGAGAGCTGTAGTAGCATCTCAGACTTTCCTATGCTGATGAGAGACTATGTTGTGATTTTAATTCAGTGCACCAAGAAGCCTGTCTGCATGAAGCATCCGCTCCCCTTACCGCTCAGTGTTCTGCCTGGCCCCTGGGAGCAGCAGCCCTGCCTCTGTCCACCACCTCCCAAAATCTTCTGGTCACCCCCTTTAGAACCCGTGTGTCCAGAGGCTGTGAGCTGTGCTGTGTGAAGTGCCAGAGGACACAGCCCCCAGCTCTCTGGGCACCGCAGCCTTCAACATGGTCTGGCTGTTGGTGTTTTTGCCATCAGTTACTGGCAGTATTTGGAAGCTCTTGATGGGCTTCCCAACCATGAGCTGGAGGTTTTGGGATTGCCATTGCTATCCACAACTTCCCACCTTCAAACCGGTGTGTCCATTGCATCTGAGGGGGTGAATTATGTCTGTACATTGAACTACAAGGACCCACACCTCATCCAGTCCTATTGCCTCAGTCCACACAGAATGCATCCCAGGATGGTTTGGGTTGGGTGGGAACTTCAAGTCCACCCAGTGCCACCTCCAGCCCAGGTTGTTCCAAGCCTCATCCAGCCTGGCCTTGGACACTCCCAGGGATGGGGCATCCACAGCTTCTCTGGGCAACCTGTCCCAGTGCTCCCCACCCTCTCTGAG
>NW_010236428.1:53735-70630 GCF_000690775.1 Eurypyga helias
TCTTCCCGTTTAAATCCATTCCCCCTTGTCCTGTCACTCCCTGCCCTCAGAAAAAGTCCCCCCTCCAGCTTTCCTGTAGCTTCTTCAGGTATTGGAAGGTGCTATAAGGGTTGAAGCCTTGGAAGGAATCCCATCTCAAGTGCATTTTTAGCAGTTTCTATTTGTGTATGCTCTTCTTCCACTTTCTAAGTACCTGACTGGTGTTGATAATGATGCTGGTAGTCTGGAGAAATACTCTTCAAATTAATGTATCACTCTTGCCTTGCTGACCTGTGTATTTAGGTCTCTTTCTACAGAGAATTTAAAACCAGTAAATGATGAGTAGGATATTACTATCTTTGCAAGCCATGTCCTTAGTGTTTCATGATAGGTTTGTGCATCCTTTTCCTCTTGAAAACAGCCTGAGCTTTGGTGTAAGCTGATCCTGCTCCAGCAACCTCAGCAATGTCCCGAATGTCTCTTGCCAAGATTTCAAACAATAGTTTATTTTACTGTTGCTGGAAGGGGAGGCCGAGGGAAGGTCTGCCAGGCGTCCCGTTGGGCGTGGGGCAGAGTCTTCATTGAATGTTTCACTTGGGGGTATGTGCTTTTGGCTTCTTGGGAATCGATGTGAGCACAAAGCAGGTACACGTGAGAGAGCGCGTGGTCCCCTGGTGGCATGCCCAGGGCTCTGCCCCCCTCCTGCAGTTCTTTGAGATCCCGGGCACCCACGGGGTCAAACCCAAGGGGGTGGCTTGAGGAGTACTCACACACGCGTGCTCCCCTGGCGGCATGCCCAGGGCTTTGCCCCACTCCTGCAGTGCTCTGAGGTCCTGGGCACCCACGGGGTCAAACCCAGGGGGGTGGCTTGAGGAGTACTCACACAGCGATGGATACTAACTTAGTGCTGCTTTACCTGTGGCAAGCAGGATTCATTAATATGTTTCTTCAGCAGAAGCGTTTTCTTGTATTTCCTTCCCAAATCCATCTGAGCTCAACAGGAGAAGGCTGGACAAAAAGGTGCTGTTATAAAAGGCCGTTTTTATTGCCAGCCATCATCGTGGCTTCCTGGTTTAGCTCTGGCGTCCATAAACCCCATCATTCCATCAATCCCCTCGCTATAGCCGGACGGCTTTATGTGTATATACGTACGGAACAGACGTTTTTCTTGGTGCTTAGTTCCAACAATGGGACCAGTGTTGAGACTTATGTTGGAGTGACAGCTTTCTAATAAATTAAATCTTGTCCCACATCTCCAGAAAGATTTGTTAGTAAAGGTCAAACCAAGGCTGTTTTTTACAGAAGAATATATTATTTTTTCAAAGTGTTCTGCAGTGTTAATGTATTATGAGATCTTGCCTAAATTTAAAACAAGGCAAAACTTGCCAACTCCCCTGAGAAATATCCTGAACTGCCTTTATCAAAACAAATGAAAACATGCATTTTGTGATGCAGTATTCATGATTATTTTTTTTTAACATGCTTTGTTTCCACAATTGGTAATTTGCCGTATTTGGGAGTTTTTAATAGGCTTTCCCGACTGTGGACATGACTTGTTGAGACTCTGTTGCTTTGAAAGCGCTGTGTTAGAACTCTCACTTGTGGCTTTCCATATCAATATTTTACAGATTTAGTTATTCAGATGTTTTGTTCATCAGGGGAAAAAAAAAAACCAACCCCAAACCAAAAAAAAAAAACCCCAAACAAAAACAACCACCAAAAAAACCAAGGGGGAAAAAAACCAACCCACCCAGCCAACCGAAGAAATGCTCAGAAGCAAACCAAGCTTGTTTTAGGGCTGTGGGATAGAGTTTAAAAGGTAAATACTGTCAAATAGCCCGTAATTCTCTATGAGATTTCTGATTGTCTTTTATTGCCTTCATGATTCTCTGCTCCAGTTACTCTCCATAGTTGCCGGAGTAAGATGGGAACATTATAAATCCCACTAAGGCACCACCCTGAAGAAGAGGGGAAGGAGCACCAGTGCTTTGGCCCCAGCGTGCTGTTGATCCCCTGGGAAATTGTCCTGCTGCTGCATAAAGGGCAAGCAGCGTCTGCAAGGGAGGGGGCAGATACCCCTGGTTTAGGTTTCTGGCACGTGACCCAATATTCGGAGGAGCTGAGTCTCGCCGTGAGCTGTATAAGAACCCAGCAAACTCAGTTTCCAGGAGCCCTCTTTTGGGGAATCCAGCAGTAAACCCCTTAATCTGGGAGACCGGGTGTTGGGCAGGGAAACGGCCACCCTTGGGGCAGGGTGTGACTTTGGGGTGTCTCCCCTTGCCCTGGGCTGGGTGCTGGAGCTTTCCTCTGGGGCCCTTCGGCAGGGGGTTCCCGCTGTGCCCCCTGCCTTTGGCTGCTGGCGATTAGGGCTCCTGCGGCAGCACTGCTGGGCCTCCACGGAGGACAATGATTTTCACTGGTCAGAGGATAGAAACCATCCCTAGAAAGCAAATTTTTACCGGGAGCATATTTGACAGCAGATTTCTTTTTGTCCTTTCAGATTAACAGCTTCTGTCCAATTTTTTTTAAAGTTATCTTTGAGTTTTGCATTAGAAGATTACATATTCTGAGAGTAATGTAACAAATTTAAAATAAGCCAGGTTGTCCTGCAGTCCTACAAGTTTATTTTATGTCTTAATTTTCTCTTCTGCTGAACTCCAGTTGCTTTGCTTAGAACTTTTTCTGAAGCTGTTCCTCTCCATGTGCTGAGTAAAGACATTCTGCTTACCCAGAGCACAATAATTCAGTAGGAACTGCATGTACTTTTGTCAAACCTTTAAAACCACAAGCTTCTATAAACTCTGCAATTAGCTCTACTTTTGGTTTGTGAAAATAATGTAATAGGTCACTGTTTAGTGCTCTTCAGAGAATGGTTTAAGTTCTGTTGGAAAACTTTTCACCATGGGACTCTCAGGGAAGGAGTTGGGTTTTGCTTATGCAGATCCAGCACAGTCAGTTTCTAATCCAGTGTTGTCAGCGATGTTTCTGATCCGTCTGACAGACACTGATCTAGAGATGTTACTGAAAACGGTTAATCAACCTCTAAGATAATCTCTGCTGAAACATAATTATTTTACCAGATATGGAATACAGGTCACAGGCAGAAATGCAGCGTCAGCATCACTGCAAACACAGCATGCCAGAGTTGAATCTCTGCTTTCTAATTCCTTAGGATGGAAAATGATACTGAAACAGAATCTCCTGTACCACTGGATGATTTGAAATCTGTTATGAATGGAAATGAAGAGGATGAAAAGCTTCAAGTTAAAATACAGGCTTTTGAAGAGAAAATAAATGTCAATAACAGTACTCCTGGCTCAGTGCGGCGATACAGTTTAGGCCAGGTTTCTAAAGAAGAAAGGAAGGATATGAGGTTTAACAGGTATGGTTCTGTAAAATGTGTGACCGTTTTAATGCATATCAGTTTTGTAATAAAACTTTATCCAAACATTGAGAAATTGGTCCGCTTGCATGATACCTACGGGCATCAGAAGTCTAATTTTAACCAAGTCTTATATCTGTGAAATCAAAGGCTTGATAAAATCTTTCAAAATTATTTATTTAATCCCCTCTGTGCCCTAAAACAGCACAAGGGATAGGAAAATATTTGCATACTTTACTAGAAAGGAAGATACCCTTGGGTATTACTGCTGACGATAGGTATCGAATGTTTGAATCGAGCTTTGCCTGTGTGCTGTGCGCGACGAGTGCGACTCTCCTGGGACCCTGGCAGAGATCCCACAGCAGCGTGCACCCACGTGGCTTCTCAGCAGAGGTTTTCTCTTCCCACTCCAATATCTACCCTTTCAGCCACTTCACTCCTGCCCTTCTTTCTCTTAGCGAGGCTCAACTTCATCCCCAGCATGTCGGTAGGGGCAGCGAAGAATCTCTGTTCAGTTCCATGGCTGCTGCCTGGCATTTTTATGATGTGATCAATAAACACACGCTCCAGGGCTGGGGTTATAAGTTGCCATGGCATGCAGATGTTGTGATATATGGATATTATTTAGTTTCATTTGCTTATTAAAGGCTATGGCTTGAGTTTTGCTTTTGAAATGCATATTTATCAAAAGATACTTGCCTCTGGCTAAGTGAGCCCCACACTTGGCTTTCTGAACCAGCTGCACAGAGGTAGCTCAGAACAGCATGTGTTTAGATTCTTGTGTCTTACCTCTATTGCAAAACACTTTTCCTTTCCTTACTCCCCTTCCAGGTCCAAAAGCCTTGCTTTGCATGCAGTCCGCATGAAGGGCGTGAACTCGGAGAGTGGACAGGACGAGGGGAACGGGGAGATAACTGCTGGTATCTCCTTCAACGAGATCTACATTAGCCAAGAAAATGACAAATTGCCTTTTAGCCTTGATGCTGAAGCAATGCAGCTGGGAAATTCTCTGGTTTCACCCCAAAGCATTGATTACATGGAATCAGCAAATTTGCCAGAATCTGCTAAAGAAAAGGCCCCCAAAGGAAGCGCAGAGGCTGCGATGAGCTGCGTGGAATACCAGGACAAGCTCTACTTGCACTTGAAGGAGAACCTGGGTAAAGTGAAAGCATATGTCACGGAGATGGGGAAGAAAATTCCTATCCCTGACCAGTGTGTGATTGAAGGTAAGAAGTCTGAGCCTTTAACACTACACAATGTCATCAGGGCGTTTAAGCCGATGGGCAGCAAAGATCCTCCAGCACAGAGCTTGTGGATGGGAAGGAAGATGAGTTTTATGAAACGGTGTCACTCACAAATTGCCATGTTTGGAAATCTTGCAGGACTGTTACTCTTTTCCTTCAGGGATCTAGTGCAACACTCACCTAACCCCTGACTTCCGTGAAGGTTAACATGCGGATTGCCTTTTGGCTGTCATAGGGAAGGAACCCAGAGCACTCTGGGAAAGGGCATGGCATGCTTGGCTGTTGGCTAGGGCTGGCAATACCCCTGGGCACGTCTGCAGGGCAGGCGTGTGAGGGGAATGTGCCTTTCTGCCTTCCTCCTGACTGTCACCCAGCTCTGGCCTGTAGTTACGGAGCTGTGGTAACGGTCATGGAGAGTTGAGTGCACGTGCCGTGGGTCGGACTTGGCCACGTTGGCATGTGGGTAGGCATGTGTAATGCTTAACCCTCCTTCTTGGCCTGCTGGGTTGGTCTAGAGCAAATCTGGGTGCTCTTCCTCATTAATAGGATAGTATTAGATCGGTTGACTTACACCAGGAATGAAGCAGGTCTGGACCCTCGGGTCAGCATGTTCCAGCCGAGACACAAAACTCCTTGAAGGCACAGCCAAACGAGATCCCAGTGCTTTGGGGTCAGGGTGGATCCTATCTCACCACTTCCCTGGGGTTGTTTAATGCTTTCTGCTTTCATCAAGGGTGGATGTTTGTTTTCAAGCATGAGAAAGCTGGGTTGGTGAGACTGCGGGGGAGCTGGGCAATACGCTGCTAGATGGGCCTTTGATACTCCTCTTTGCAGGAAATTCTTTAGGCTGGGTTGTGAGATTCTCGCTTCAACCGAGCAGCAGCCACTGCCTTTAACGGGAATGTGTGCTTCTAACCACTTGCTGGTGGTCGCGAGCAATTTCCAGCTCAAGCCTTCACGAGCCACACCGATTTCACAGAGCAGCTGCCCCAGTAAATTAATTGGCAGTTGCTTAAAATGTCACCTTGTAATGCCACGTAACTTCAGGTCCGTCAAATAGCAACTTTTGTTGATAAAACATTTGTTTACTTTTTCAGTGGTCAGGATGTTGAAAAGCAGTTTCCACTCATCAAAGGGACATAACCATGTATATTTTAAAAACATATGTTTCTGAAGAATTTCCTAAATGCCTTGAATTCTAGGTTTGCTATGTGAAATAGTTATTTTGTGGAATTAATGATAAAACCTTTGTTTCATAAAACTACAGTGGAAACGTACGAGTGAACAATCTGGCTTGAAGCACCGAATGCAATGACCTTGCTTTAATCAAATACCATAAGTTGAATATTTTTAAATGTATTGCTCAGTTTCCTTTCTGAGGTACCTATTATGGTATGTTCTAAGCATGTGACTCTTTCTAAATTCATTCAAACTATTGTAATTTCCTGAAAATCCACAACTAGCATTCTTAGGGAAATTCTCTGAGTAGGGACACATGTACAGAACAGGAGACTGATGTGACTCATGCTAAATATGTTGAAGAAACGCAGTCTGGCTCATTACGCGGGGGACACTTTGTTAATATTTCAGATATTACATAAACTACTCCATCAAAAACCTGGCAGTTACTTGACTTCTGAGAGTCCTGCACACTATAAAGGCCCATTCAAATCTATCTGTTTTACTTCTCGAATAAGATGTTTAGAAAACAGTAAGAAAATGTTGGGAAATATTAATATACGTAGTTGGCTAATTTTATGTTGGTTATGGAGTTTGTTGAACTGGAAATCTCATATGTCAACCAGGGAAATTATGAAAATCTGGGCTCTTTAGGGCAATCTCCCATGAAACGCAGTACTCAGAGGAAATAGTGGCAAAATGTGTTGCAAAATAGCACTGCAGTTTGTTCATAAGGGAGAGTGCAGATTTCCCCACGTGCCTCTTCAATGGAGTCATCCCTTTCCTGGGCTTTCAAGTGGCAGCTCGTGCACAGGTCAGCAGAGCGTTAGCATCAGTCATAAGACTTACTAAGTCGTGATGGGCCGAATTCTGTTCACTTCAACAGAATTCAGACCCCTGCTTGCATCTCCAGCGCTGCTGCTGATGTCTAACCTTTGGGTTAATTTCCCTTTGGTGAATTCCTTATTGCTTAAAGCTGGGGCTGGGTGGCATCCCCAGAGGATGCTGTGAGGAGGTGCTGGTGAGGACAGAAGCAGCTTTGCATGACTATGGATACAGCCGGAATTAGCGTGCATGGCCCCTGCCTGATGTGGGGGCAATAATAGCAAGAGCAGTAGGGATGAAATCAGGAGGCTGCTGAGGTTTTCCCAGTTCGGGGCCACTGCCTTGCAGAAGGACAGGGGACATTCAGTTCGGTGTTCAGCAGCTGGCAAAAAAGCAAATGGAAAAAAGGAATTATTAATAAAAGTAGATACATCAAATGACATCATTATATCATTGTCTGCATTAATTTGAGCCTGAATCTTGAAGGACAAAAGGAGACTGGTAGCAGGAGTATGAGGATAATCGGAGCCCTCCAAATGAAGAAAAATGGACAGGGATTCCACAGCCTGGAAAAGAGGCAGCTGGTAGAGATTTGCAATGTCCGGAATGACTGAGATAACTGGGAGTGGTGGCTCACTCTCTGTCCTAATACAGGTACTAGACAACAAGTAATGAGTTGTCAGGAAGCAAATCCAAAATACACAAAATAGGCACCTCAACAGATAATTAGATACATGTAATTAAATGGCAGAACTGATTGCTACAGTGCATTAATGAATTTACCTATTTTCCTTTCGAAACCCTTATAGCATACTTGATTAGAGCCATTCAAGGATTATCAAAATATTACCACCCCTGACTCTTGAATTGCCAGAGCCACAGATGGAGGTACCAGGAGTGTAGGAGGGAAATCACTGCTGTGCACTTCATCTCTTCTTAACACTCCTCTATTACAGCTTTTACTCATCCTTTGTGAGCTCATACGAGGGTAAAGTACTAGTGGGACTTTCTGCCTCAAATTAGAATTGTGATTCCAACATCCCTTGGAAGGACAAAAATGGAGAAAATTCAGTTTTTTAACCAAAGTAGGAGAAACCTGAAGGACAACTTGATAACAATTTTCAGCTATGTGCAAGACAGTTAAGGGAACAGCCCACAGTGGGTAAGGCAAGAAATAATGAGGTTAAATACCAGTAAAAAAGATTCAGCTTGAACGATAGGAAAAGCTGTCTGCTTGCGCGGGCAGAGGAGGTTGTGGAGGTTAAAAGCATGTCAAAGAAACCTGGAAAGCTGGCGTAGGTGAGGCAAGGCTGTGCGGTGTGGCAGATCTGAAGGAGGGTTGGTGCTCCCTAAAACATTTCTGTTTTTTCCACACACATCAGTTGATTTAATATAACATTTTTGGATATCGGGAAGAAATTCTTCCTGGAGAGGGTCGGGAGGTGCTGGGACAGGTTGCCCAGAGAAGCTGTGGATGCCCCAGCCCTGGGAGTGTCCAAGGCCAGGCTGGATGAGGCTTGGAGCAACCTGGTCTGGTGGAAGGTGTCCCTGCCCATGGCAGGGGGTGGGCTTTGAGGTCCCTTCCACCCCAAACTGTTCTGTGACTCTGTGATTTTACTTCTTGCGAAGCTCGCCTTACAGCATCAGGCAGCTATACTGCTGCTACAACTCCAGTATCACAGGCACTCCTGACTGTGAGTGTGGGCAAGGGGTGCAGATCGGATGAGCGCTCCAGGTCCCCTGCGTGTCTGTGCCTGCATCCTCTGCTCTGTAACACTGCAATCTGCAGATTTCTTTTTATACTAGTGATTCAGACATGTCCTGCGTAGGTCTTGGCCCTCACAAAATATTTTTGCTTATAGCCTGTGTTTTTTCAGTCTCCTTGTTGACCTTCAAGCTCATTTGAATTATACTATGTGTCAAAATTTATACAATATTTACTTAAATGTTAGGTTTTACAGCTGTGAAGGGATACAGGTCAAGGGCTGTAAGGTTGGACCCATAATCTCTCTGTGACAGTTTGAAGATGCCTCCTATATGCACTGAAAAATTGGCTTGTCCTCAGCTCTGTTATCTCATTGGGTATTTACTATTTTTGGCTGCATGTGCTTCAGGCAGGGGAGAGTTGTGAACTGGATGATGATCCTACAGCAGAAGCAGGGTTAAGACTGGACTGGAGGCCAGAATGTCTTCGATGCAGAAAATGGTCAAGTTGAGGGCGTTTTGGGGAACAGAGAAGCTACAACAGCTTGTCTACAACAGCTACCAGATGCACGTGTGTGTATGTGTAAGTGAATCTTTTGGAGCTAACGCTGCAGTCTGAGAGGGGATTTAAACTGAGGCAGGAAGAAAGCATCCGAAACCACAAAAAAAATCCATTTATTTTAGCTTGTTTCAGTTTGGGGTTGATGGTTTGGTTCAGTTCCTGCTTAGTTTGAACCACTTCACCCAGACTCGCATCTCTGCCATACCTTAAGCAATTTGAGGCTTTCTTTCATGTCATGTTCATCACTTTAATCCTCTTAATCTCATCGATCTTTTCCTAAAAAAATATAATAAAATGCCACCATATTTGTCAGGCCTTTCAGCTTTCATGGAGCTAAGAAAAGTAGCTTTCATCAGCCCATATTTTTCCAGATGGTTTGTGATCTTATATCTTATCAGTACCTCCAGGATCTCGCAGATGGCAGTGGCCCGGGCTCGTGCATCTGTAATTTCCTGAATGCTCCTGAGTTCCGTTATTGCTTTTCGGTGTACGCTGGGCAGGATTTCCGCTGCCTCGGTGTAGCTGAGGTCCCAGCAATTAAGAATGAGAGCCTGTGCTCAGGATCCCTGCGTTGCATTTGCTCTTGGACAGGTCCTTCAGCCTTCCCGCTTTTCTAGGTGGCATGTGCCTGCCTGGGGGGGATGGAGCTGGCAGTGGTTTGAGTAGGTTGCTGTGAAAAAGGCTCTTTTACCTGATTTAGCCCCAATTACCCCTACCTGCAGCCCAGGACTCTTGAGCATCTGGCAGGCTCTACCTGTTCTAGACTGTTCGGACGATTTTGGACTTACTCTTGTTTCCCAGATGCATAGGGATGGTGGATCAAAATCCTGCCTCTCCTGCCTCGCGGAGGGGCCGGGGGCATGCTTTTCCCAGGCACAAGCCTGAATGGCTGCTGGATTTGGTTAGAACGTGAGGGCAGGTTCCTGTTTTCTACTCTAGTTCTACCTGCTCTTTTGATAATGGGGGTAAAAAATGCCACATACAGCTCAGAGCATTGAGTGCCAAGTGAGCTGTTGGGGAAAAAAGCATTTGGTAATATGTGTGCATAGAGGATACTGAAGGATTTGCACATCTCCAGCCTGCCTGGCCTCCTTTTTAAAAGGCCCAGGGAGATCTAGTGCATCGTTCAGTCCTCTGTCACTGAAGCCAAATTCAAAGTGCAATGCCACCCCATGGAAAATAGAACCCTTTTATAGTAGTAAGTCACTCCTGGCTCCCCGGTGCCCTGCAAGGAGGAAATACAAACAGCAAACGTTTTATGGGATCAACGACAGAACGCTGAAAAGGGAGGAGGCAGCAGGGGAAACAGGTTGCAGTACACTGGCCCTAAATCTGGTTGTTATTATGTTTTATGCTGTGCCGAGGGATAATCGCTACCATATGACGGTGTAGATGGAAAAGCTCATTGCTCCCCTGCAGTGCTCACCCCTACACCGGTCTGATAAATTCCAGCATTCCACAAGCCAAACATTGATTTGGAACAGATGGACCTCTGCTCCTTCGGTGGGACCACAAAGTTGCGTAGGCTCAGGCCAGCGCCTCCAGGGACCAACTCTCCTGCTGCTAGGCCAAAAATCCAATATTAGTTGGCACTGGATTCTGCAGGACTGGTATTTCCAACGCATCCCAAATGTGAGGGCTGGCAGGGAGAATGGAAGGGCTAACTGAGGATGGCCATCGCGCTCGCGGTGGTCTGCGTTGTCAGACTGTGGAGATGCTCCCGGGGCGATGAGGAGGTAACGGGAACGCGAACACGCTCGGAACTTGCTGCCCTCCCATACGTGGTAATAGCGACTCGTGCACTTTACGCCTACCCTGGAGCATCAGTTCCAACAGGCTGGTCTCCAGATGTGCGCTACCTGGTAGCTGGGACGTTCCTGGTGGGGTGGTGTGAACCAGCAGACTTCTGAGCTTCTGGGTCGGAGCAGGACGGACATAAACGGGAGCTGCCTGTGCCCGCTGTGTGGGCAGGGTGAGCCAGCACCCTCTGCCAGGCCAGTGGTGCTGGGCACAGAGGAGCCAGGCAGCGGCAGGAGCGAAATGTTTTCCCGGGACCTCGGTTTCCTGTGCACGCCTTATGGGCTCTTTGTGCTTCAGCCGTGGATACCGGCGGCAGAAGCGTAAATGCACTTTGTTTCTGAAGATGGGAAGTGTGGCAGAGGTGTTTTACTGTTGTACCTTCCCAAGTGGCATAAGGTTTTCACTACCCACAAGGTAAAGGGTTTTATAAAGTTAAGCTCATCTGTGTGGTCTCAAAATGTGGGTTTTGCCACTCAGATTTGGACTCAGTACACAGAGTGCTTCGTAGTGGATGTCCAGACCCCATTATATTGATATATCATGCCTTCTCCATTAATTTTTGTGCAACTTACTGGAGATTAAATCTATTGGACTGAGCTATGGCATGCGTGCAAAGCTAGTAACATTAAAAATATATCAATCAGCATTTCGTGAAGCTGATTTGCTTTAAAAATTACCGTTTTCTCCTGTAAACATATGTATTGTTTGCATGCTTATTTGTAATATAAACTGAAGAGATCAGGAAAAGGAAACTGAGGAAGCTGAAAAAGCTTTAAACTGCAATTCTAAAAGTTCTATACATTTCTCATTCTCCCTTTTCATGTATATGTGTGGGTTTGATTCTGTCTGGGGAAATTTATGAGCATGCTTTTGCTCCTATTAACAGATTTTATTTAATAGTAAAGGATTACCAATGCAAATCAAATGTTGCATTAATTACTCCCAGAACCAGTGACTCTGTACCTACTTGCCTTTGTTCCTCCTGGTTTAGGCCAGCATGTTAAGCTGGAATAAACAACAATTAACAACTCTACTGACATTCTTCTGTTTCTATTTTGTTCTTTTTCCCCAGGCACAACCACTTTGTAGTGAACTTTAAAATTGCAACATGTATTCTCTTGCTTCCTGTAGGAAAATCAAGTTGTTGCTTATTCTCTTGCTAGAAGTTCGAGACTTGCCAACAGATGTGATGGGAAATTTTTTTTGGCTGTTTTTAACTCGGTCTCTTGATCAGTCTCTGCCATCTGGGGCACTTGGTGACTGTGTAGGGTTGGTTGTCCTGTGACTTGCTTTACCTTTCACACATTCTTCATGGTTTAAAATCCTTTCCCTCTATGCCGAGACAAAGCCAGGCTGAGGAAGGAGGAGAACTCGTCCTTCTTCATGGACGAGATGTGCCCAAGTGTCACCAGCTGCTGCTGCCAGGAACACAGTGCCAGGGTACGATGTCTGGGGGATGCCGAGATGAGGAGCTCCTTCAGTGGGGGGATGGACAGAGCTCTAAGATATCTTGGTTTAGGTTTTCCTGAGACACCCCCCCGCCGCAGTTCTGTGTCCAGCTCTGGGGCCCCCAACGTCTGAAGGACATGGACCAGTTTGAGCGAGGCCAGAGGACGCCACAGAGATGCTCCGAGGGCTGGAGCCCCTCTGCCCTGGGGACAGGCTGGGAGAGTTGGGGGGTTCAGCCTGGAGAAGGGAAGCCTCTGAGTACATTTATATTGGACATCAGGAAGAAGTTCTTCTCGCAGAGGGTGGGGAGCACTGGGACAGGTTGCCCAGAGAAGCTGTGGATGCCCCATCCCTGGGAGTGTCCAAGGCCAGGCTGGATGAGGCTTGGAGCAACCTGGTCTGGTGGAAGGTGTCCCTGCCCATGGCAGGGGGTGGGGCTGGGGGGGCTTTAAGGTCCCTCCCACCCAAACCATCCTGTGACTGTGTGATTCTATGATTAGGTTTGCTCTTAGGTGCCCACCAACAGCAATTGTTCTCTCTGT
Organism: Eurypyga helias; assembly: GCF_000690775.1. Classification (NCBI taxonomy): domain Eukaryota; kingdom Metazoa; phylum Chordata; class Aves; order Eurypygiformes; family Eurypygidae; genus Eurypyga; species Eurypyga helias. The sequence goes on from NW_010236428.1 coordinate 66,402, forward strand.
TCAGCGTTACCCCGGGTGCTCAGCAGCAGTAGGTTTTCCTGTGCTGCTATGAACACTTCTGCTTTGCTGAGGGAACTGAGCCGGTGCTTAGCTGGACACAGCTCTCGGCAGCATACACAGGCTTCTCGGCTACTAAACCTGCTTTGCACCAGCTTCGGGGTTGATCCCAGCTGGCCACCTTTCCACCTGGATGTGGGGGCACAGGCTGAGATCCCAAGTGCTGAGGAACTGGTTTCTGTGCCATTAGCCGAGGGACTGCTGACGAGGCATGCAAAACGTGCTGTAATTCTGAGCCAGTCAGAGCATGGCTGAGCTGCAGCCGCTCACGGATGCAGGAGAAGCTCGTGTACTGAGTTACCACCACCATGGAGACCTACCTGCTCTCCTACTGTCTTGTCCCTGAGCTGTCTCTTTCCTCCTTGTGCACCATCTTTTGGCATGTACAAGGGATTTTCCTGGTCCAAGCAAAACAATCGTACCCATCATCCAGCCCCAAGATCTAGCGCACTTAAATCATCATAAGACAAGTCTGTTTCTGGGTTTTTTTTTTTTTCTTTTCTCTTTCTTTTTTCACGGCCAAAGCCCCTGTGAGCCTGTGCAGTAGAGAAGTGCTATTAGAGTCACAGATCTAGTGCTGGAAATGGTGTTTCCATAAATCTTAATTTTGATCAGATGACACAGGCTACTCGGTGAAATAGAAGTTGGCATAACCACCCTGCTTCAAATTTGCTTTCCCCATTTAGAGGTGACGGTAGTTTTTAAAGCACAAACCTGGTTCTAGAGTCTGTAAATGTGTAGCTTAAATGTGACCAATTAAGTAGGCCTCGGGGAATGACCTCAGGGAAATGAGTTAATTTTTTCCTTCCTCTCTCCCTCACATACATTTGACCAATTATTTTAAAGAGTTGCAGATCCATTTTTGCCATAATTTGGACTTCATTGCTTTAAATCACATCAAAAGGACCTTTAGCCAACATTGGATTACTGGCGTTCGCCGAGACGTGCCATGTGCCGGGGGAGCTGTTGCAGAGCAAGTATGTTTTGTTGACAGGAATCTCCTGTGTGTTGTACCTTACTGATACCCGGAAAGTTTCTTTGGGCCTAAATTCATCTTTCCTTACCAGGCAAAGTCAGGGTGAGTGGCTACATGTTTCCACACATGGAATTACACAGGGATTCAGGGAAATGAGTTGTCTCCACCCTCATAGGCTAAGACAGGTTTCTTTAAAGATTTATTTATTTATTGCTAATTCAAGCCTGAAAGTGACTTATTTTTGTTCTTCCTAGCAAAAAATTTGTGTATGCTCCCCTTTCCTAGCTAAACCTACGGACTCGATCCTTGCTCCCTCATCAGATTCCCTCGTCAGCTGCTGTGCATTGCCAAGTGCAAATGCATGGAGTTTTCCCTAGAAATTACTTTCTTCAAGTCTGGCTTCTTAAAAACGAAAATGTAGCATACAAATTCAGTGTCTAACAGTAGGTGGGTGTTAGGATAACACTTATATCATATAGATCATATAGAGAGATCATCTATGTGCTTGTGCAGATTTTGATGCTGTACCTCACCACATCCTTGTCTCTACATTGGAGAGACATGGATTTGATGATGGACCACTCCGTGGATAAGGAATTGGCTGGATGGTTGCATTCAAAGGGTTGCAGTCAACAGCTGGATGTCCAAGTGGAGACCAGTGATGAGCAGCGTTCCTCAGGGGGCGGTGTTGGGACCAGCGCTGTTCAACATCTTTGTCAGTGCGGTGGATGGTGGGATTGAGTGTGCCCTCAGCAAGTTTGCCGACGACACCAAGCTGTGTGGTGCAGTCGACACGCTGGAGGGAAGGGATGCCATCCAGAGGGACCTTGACAGGCTGGAGAGGTGGGCCACTGCCAACCTCATGGAGTTCAACAAGGCCAAGTGCAAGGTCCTGCACCTGGGTTGGGGCAATCCCAAGCACAAGGATGGACTGGGTGGGCAGTGGATTGAGAACAGCCCTGAGGAGAAGGACTTGGGGGTGCTGGGGGTGAGAAGCTGGCCATGAGCCAGCTGTGTGTGCTGGTGGCCCAGGAAGCCAATTGTATCCTGGGCTGTATCCAGAGCAGCGTGGCCAGCAGGGCAAGGGAGGAGATTCTCCCTCTCTGCTCCGCTGTGGGAAGACCCCTCCTGCAGTTCTGTGTCCAGCTCCAGAGCCCCCAATGTAGGGACATGGACCTGTTGGAGCGAGTCCCGCAGGAGGCCACAGAGATGCTCCAAGGGCTGGAGCCCCTCTGCCATGGGGACAGGCTGGGAGAGTTGGGGTGTTCAGCCTGGAGAAGAGGAGGCTCCAGGGAGACCTTATAGCACCTTCCAGTGCCTGAAGGGGCTACAAGAAAGCTGGGCATGACTTTTTCCAAGGAGAGGGAGTGACAGGGGAAGGTTGGATGAGGCTTTGAGCAACCTGGTGTACAGGAAGGTGTCCCTGCCCATGGATATCTATTTACAGGTATCCTTAAAAATGAATTCCCATGGTACTGGCATGTTGGTTTGCACTTCAGTGAAACACAAAGTAACAGTGCTGGATAGGGATCAGGGTCATCTCAGTCTTCATCAGGACAGGCTTATTGTTTAAATACCACTTTCTGCTGACTGTGGGATAACTGAGGTTAGCTGTTACATGTTGAAACTAGTTCATTTGCAAATCATTGAAAACACACGTAGTGGACTTTGGCTTTTTATCAGACATTTTCAAATTCAACATACCTAATGGAGCAGAAATAGCTGTGAGTAATAATCACTCATCTCATACCAAAGCTTTAAAGATTGTCTGAGTAGGAGTTTTTTTTCAGCTGGTATTGACAAATGAATGCTGCCTTTTTCCAGGAACTAACTTTTTGCTCAGCCAGCATGAACTCCAGCGGTTGAGCTGACATTTATTTTGGCATGTATTATCAGCCTCAGTATTTTTCTAAGTGTCATCCACAATGTCTTGTGAAGCTCTTTGTTAGGTTTTTGTGCCTCTCTATCCTTTGCAGTGCCACCCAGGTTTCTTGTCATTTGTACTTTGTTAGGTTTTTGTGCCCCTCTCTCTATCCTTTGCAATGCCACCCAGGTTTCTTGTCATTTGTAGCTGAAAAAATAACAGCCATACTCACCGGAGAGGGAGGTGTTTAACACCCAGCTCCTTTTTGCAGTGGCAGGACATGGTTTATGGTCACTTTTAGTTACGAGTGATTTCCCATAATGAAGTACTAAGCTTTTCACGATCATGGACCAAGGCGAAACCTGTACGTCTTGTTGAGTGTATTGAAGTTAAGGCTTTGGTAGCATCTGTGATGTGTAAACCTGTGGTCTTGCGTTTGGACCATGCTGTAGGAAAAGCATTCTGTTAACAGCCTGTCATTTAGCTTTGTGCTTTAATTATGTAGTGACAGGACAAGGGGTAACAGGTTTAAACGGGAAGAGGGAGATTGAGATGGGCCATCAGGAAGGAATTCTTCCCGAAGAGGGTGGGAGCACTGGGACAGGTTGCCCAGAGAAGCTGTGAATGCCCCATCCCTGGGAGTGTCCAAGGCCAGGCTGGATGAGGCTTGGAGCAACCTGGGCTATGGAAGGTGTCCCTGCCCATGGCAGGGGGTGGGACTGAGGGAACTTTGAGCTCCCTCCAAAGCAAACCATTCATTATGTCCTAGGACTTAGGCTCGCTCTAATTAACCCCTTCAGTTTCTCAAACTCCTCCTTTATATTGAACATGAACACCAGCAGGTTACTGCTTTGGGTAGTTAGATTAAACTCAAAATTTCCCCATATCTGCTAATCCAAGTGTAGTGGATTTTATGGCCCATCTGTTTTCTGCTAAGATGGGTGTGTTGCTTATGGGAATGATGTGTCTGTGACCTGCAGCTAAATTAGGGTTTTTTTCAGAATTGTTATCTCAGTTGAGCGGTGTTTGCATCTTGGTTGGTTTAACTTGAAGCCCTGGCTCTCTACTGCTGAAAGCTTACAATCATATGCTTCTAATGCTGTCCTACTCCAGCTCTTAAGGTACTTTTGTGCTCATGTGATTGGCACAACCCAGACAGCACTTCCACGTTCCTCGGGATTTACTCAACGTGCACAGATCAGTAGTGTCCTCTGCAAAGGGCAGCCTACAAATGCCCAATGCTTGGCATCAAGCCACCACTTCACATGGATTCTTCCCTTCCTCAAGGCAACGTTCTCCTGTAATATATTCAATTCTAAGGCCTACGCAAGA
>NW_010236428.1:70664-71180 GCF_000690775.1 Eurypyga helias
TGCCTCTTGTTTTGGTATGTTCGGTGAAGCCAAGAGTACTTACTTCAGCTCCTTTTCCACTGCTGTCTCAGAGCAAAGGAAATACCTTCACTGTTGTCTCTGCTCAATGCATGCTCCAGAGACAAATGGAGATGGATTTTCTTGTTGGCTCACCCATGGTTTAGGAGACCCAGGGCTGGTCTAAGTCCTACCTCCTGCCTCTTTGGAGGGGAGTGATCTGGGTGACGTCTGTAGTCATGTTCAGCTCCACATCACTCTGTCGTGGTTTATGTACTCCCTCTCTGGGAGGAAGGCTCACTGCCTGGTCTGACCCTTCGACCTCCTGCTGCCTGTGGCTTTTCTTCTGCTTTCACTATCGCTCCTCTGGCCCCATTTTGGCTTGTACATCTGCCTGTGATTAAAGATTAATGAGCACTCAGTTGGTTTCCAGACAACCCCAGCTTCATCTGCTGTAACGCTGCTGATTACACCACGTAAGCGTTCCTCTGAGGAAGGAGCGTTGTTGTCATACCTTTC
>NW_010236428.1:71201-82765 GCF_000690775.1 Eurypyga helias
TGCTCGCTTCCAAATATTATGTGCTGCCTTGGCTTGTGTCTGTTTCCCCGCAGTATGCACAGTGATTCTGCTGTTTTTTGTGGATCCTAATCTTCCTGTGCCTTTACATCTCTGAGCTGTTCTCCTGTGCTACAGTGGAGTCTTAATGAGCCCTGCAGACCCAGCCTGCAGCTGGTGACTTCCTTTTCTCAGCAAATTCATGGAGTCACAGACTGGTTTAGGCTGGAAGGGACCTTAAACCCCCCCCAGTCCCACCCCCTGCCATGGGCAGGGACACCTTCCACCAGGCCAGGTTGCTCCAAGCCTCATCCAGCCTGGCCTTGGACACTCCCAGGGATGGGGCATCCACAGCTTCTCTGGGCAACCTGTCCCAGTGCCTCCCCACCCTCTGTGGGAAGAATTTCTTCCTGATGTCCAATTTCAATCTCCCTCTTTCACTTTAAACCTGTTACCCCTGGTCCTGTCACTCCCTGCCCTTGGAAAAAGTCCCCCCCAGCTTCCTTGTAGCACCCCCAGGTACTGGAAGAGGCTCTAAGGTCTCCCTCGAGCTTCCCTTCTCCAGGCTGAACAAACTTCATTCCAATTGGAACAGCTTTGTCACAGGATAATGAAGTGGTTTCCACTTGTGCTTCTGAGGTTTCTTCTCCCAGCCTAACAGGCATGTGGCCTCTCTGCAGCAACTTCGGCAGGTTCCAACATCCCAGTTGTGAACTTTCTGCAGTTTTAGTGACAATCTGACCCATTGATACTTTCACTCAAGGGATCCTTTTGTACCTCTGGTAGAATCATTCCTCATACGGGGTGTTTTTATGTGAAATACAGAATTTAATAAATTTTTCTCCTATGCTTCAACATCTTGATTAAATGAAAAATGTTAAAACCAAGAAGTATTTCAAGATGGTCTGTTGTTGGACAGACACTGGACAAGTTGCTGGCGCTCGCTGTCAGTAGATCTCGAAGGCTGTGCTGTCTAAACTGTCTCACATTACCCACATTTTCTAGAAAACTTACAACTCATTTTTCCAGTTGAGATATTTTCTTATGGCATTTTATTCCTACACCTTCACAGCACGGTGACTCACCAGGAGAGCACGAGTAATGCTCCCTGCACAGCTGGCCCGTGTCAGCTTTCTCAACAGCCTGATTCATTGCACGGCGAGACTGACGCCGCGGGAGCTGCTCTCTGTTCTCCTTGGAATTGCTTTGGCTCTGACCCTGCAGGTGCTGGCAGGTCAGGGCCCCAGGAGAGGTGAGCAGCTGGGCCTTTGTGCACGATCGGTGTAAGGGAGTGCAGCTCTTCCCTGTGTTTGCATCAAGGTCATCATCTAAGGGTCTCCATCTTTTGTTTCCCGTGCCTTTTTCCCTTGGCTAGCAGTTTGTTCCTGTTCAAAGGGGATACAGAGTGATACTGCTGTTTTAAGTTAATAAAGAAGCCTGATTAAGTTATGCCTAACATGCTGTTGTCATTATGAGTTGTCATCCAAAGACAGAAAATGAGGGTGCAAGGTCAGTATTTTGCAAATGCAGAATTGTGCATCTCCAGGGCTTTATTTCCAGTTAAAACCAGCGTGGGAAGTTCAGAGTCAGGTAACGCTACGGACCATGTGGCTTTTGCACTGAGCAGTTGATCCCAAAGGACACCTTCAGACTGCGTGCCAGCGCTGCGGGATTTTTATCAACAGATGACAAGAATGGCTGGTATTTGGCAGAGCAGTGGGAATCAGTGACACTTCCTCTGCCCATAGTGCCCTGGGGCTGGGAGTCAAACTGCCCTTTTGGGGAAAACCCATGTGTTGACACCAAGTCCCAGCTGTGAACGTACCTATCCCACCTTCCCCGCGGTGGGCACAAATGGGCAGTCTTGTCCGGCTGGACCCGGAGCTCCATGCCTTTTCCTTCTCAGCCTGTTTCTTTGCTGCCACGTCCGTGGCTGTGCTGGCCGTCATGGCCCACGGGCTCTGCCCTTACACCGGCTGCTGTATTTCTGGTGATGAGTTAATACAGCAAGATGCTACGTGCATGGCGGTGCTGTCAATGGGTTTATGCATCCTTTGGCTCCTGGAGGATCCGTTGCAAAGAGGGGAAGTACCATGGCTTTTAACGGCGGCTGAACGACCCTGTTCCTGGCCCGGAGCTGCCTGCTGCACTCCCCCGTCCCCACAGACACCAGCTCTCAGCTGCGCAGTCTCTGCAAGGATCCCAGGGATGTCAGGCCCCCTTATGGCTGTTTCCTAATATGGGATGTATTTTCCAACAACCTCTTTAAATAAGAATAAGGGATGCACGGTTTTGACAGATCTGTCTGGTTCAATAAGCTCAACGACGGTACCGAATGCGTGAGAAGGGGATGAACAGCCTGACTGTGCATCATCTTGCACCTTTTGCATTTGGGAGTAACTGATTACTACGTTAAGATTTAAAGCACTGGAGACTAAATTTCTCCGTCCTTGTCAGATGGCTTGTGTTTAATTTAAGGGCACGGCCACAGCAATGCCCATCTGAACGCCGCAGGGGTTGACCCAGGCTGAGATACCCCCGTAATGCTGCGTGACTGCACGTGTGCTGGGCGGGTGGGTTTCTGTCTTCTACGTGGTTGATTTTCATGTTCCGTCTGTTTATTTCCAGATACGGTTCGGAGTTGTGTAGCAAAGCTGTTCTTCAGCTGTCCCCTGAAGGGCCATTACTGCCTGTACAGTAAATCCAGCTTTACCCTCGTCAGCCGGCAGCCTCCGCTGTGGATCCACATCATGTTCCTCTTTCAGCAGGTGCGTGCAGTGCGAGTGAGTAGCACCTCTGTGTTGGTACCTTTGTGCTTGGAAAAATTGTTTTAATGGTTAATCTCTTCAAATATGCTTCAAGTCCACAGTGCTTTGTGACCCTTGTGATTTCTCCAGAAGTCATTATTGCAGTTTGAAGTGATTTTGCAGTTTACAAGTTTTTCTATTTCTATTAAATATAACAAATTCAGAATGTCAGGAGAAGTTACAAGCTCTGGGGATTAAAAAAAGTGGGACCAAACCTTATTGTCCCCATTCAGGCAAAACTTCCAGTAAGTCCCAGGTGCCTTGCAGTCGAGCAGGAGCATGGCAGTGGATTTGCAGGGGAGCAGAATCAGCCCCCACGGCTGCACCAAGAGGTGCAGCACTGCCTTGGGATTTTACTGCACAAGTTTTGACAGAGCAGGATCTGCTCGGTGTTGTTCTACCAACCCTAAAGCTATTTTCTGAAGTGTAATACCATTTCCAAATACAGTCCAGCATTTGGACATAGGTGAAATTTCCTAATAGGTATAGAAATTTCCTAATAGGTTCCTAAATTTCATACAAATAGTATGAAATTGTAAAAGAAACCCCTACTTTCACAGTTCAAGATGAAACAGATGGGGTTTGTGTTAAAATAGTAAGGTTCAGTTTCTTAACCTCTGTAGAGCTGTTCACTGCAGTTCATCCCACCCTAACGCAACCTTAGAAACATAAAGGATTTATCTGAAATTTAAAGCATGTGTGGTGGGTTATGCTGTGAATTTAACAGCTCAAATCACCCTTCCTCGTGTCTGCTCCTAGAAATAAATAGAAAAAAAAGTTTTTTCGAAAATGCAGGTTAGTAGGGAAGTGGTCAGGGAAGGGAGAGGGCAGTGATTGAGCAGAGAAAAGGAAGCAAAGAAGAGCAGAGGCAGAAACAGGAACAGGACAATACAAAAGGGGAAAATAAAAGAGGTGAATTACCCTGAAAATAAAAACCTGGAGAACAAGGTTGAATTTTAACAGTACCTAGAGAGCATGAACGAATGATACGTATCATTTTATTCCTGATGAGAGGAAAAGATATTGAAAAACAAAGTACTAAAACACACAACAAGGAGAAAGGCGAAGCAGCAGCAGAGCCGGGTGGCAGAGCCAGCACACCTCTCTCCCCTGCGCACCCCCTCCGCCGGGCTCTAACACGATGGCCCCTGCCCTGTCATGGTTTGAATCCACTGACAAGTTGATCACCAATCCACCTTTAATCCATCACGCCTTTCCTTTTCCTGATATATTTTTCACTGAAAATCCTCTCCCTTTAACCCTTTCCCACTTTTGGATTTGGCCCTGCCAGTTCCATCTTCTATCAGGACCAGTGACCTTCGCTTAGTCCCCAGCTCACAGGGAAAAGATCACTTTCCTTCCCCAGATATCAGGAAAAGATTCTTCCCACAGAGGGTGGGAGCAGTGGGACAGGTTGCCCAGAGAAGCTGTGGATGCCCCATCCCTGGGAGTGTCCAAGGCCAGGCTGGATGAGGCTTGGAGCACCCTGGTCTGGTGGAAGGTGTCTCTGCCCATGGCAGGGGGTGGGACCAGTTGGGCTTTTTGTGGTCCCTTCCAGCCTAAACCATCCTGTTCTTCTATGATTCCTCTGTTCTGGGGTGCCCATTGCTCCCCTTCCCCATCCCTGCTGGGTCCTGCTTCCTTCAGACGCAGCCCCCAAACACTAGTCCCCCTGTTTCCTATGGCATTCCCACCCCGAGCTGGGTAATTGCATCTCTCCCACTGCAGTTACCCTTTCCAAAGGTTTGCTTTTATTCCCTAGGGTTTTCCTAGCTTGCTCCCTGGGCTCCTGTGCCAAGGAGCCCCCATCTGAACCCCCTTCTTGCTGCCAGGGCCAGGCTGAAAGTAATGCAGTTCAGTGTTGTGTCTTTGCCGTAAACATAGCATTTTATTTCCTTTTTTATGGGGAAAAAAGTCCTTCCTTTTGTGCTGAACCAAGCGTCTGAGCCTGCTGTGCATCGGGATGGTGTTTACTGTCAGATAACTTAGGTTTTTCTCTTCTTCAAAATCCTAAAGCTTTTAAGTACTGGACATGTAACTATTATAAATTAAATACTGACACTAAATTCAGCCCTGGGATAATGTTATTTAAGCCTGTGAAATTGTACAGAAGATAAATTTGACATAAAATGTATTTATAGTGTGTTCGTAATGAGTTAAATGAAAGGCTTGTGGTAAAAATGTAGTTTCCAGCAGATCTGCCATAGATTCATAGACACAGGACTAATACACAGTTCCTGATGATTTTGATACCAGTTATGGTATTTTTAGTCCATTTTTGCTAGTTGCACTGTAGCCTGTTTGACATTGCGTTCTGCAACGGGAAAAGCGAGAAAAGACAATTCTCTCGTGTCTCTGGAACAGATCCTTAGTTTCATGACCCTGCTTTCTATTTAATGTTCTAAATATTAGTGAATCATGTTTCGCAACCCTTGGATGGAAGCTGTGGAACGGCAAATTAGTGGAGCAGGGTGGTAAGAAGAGAAGTGTACAGAGATCTAAGAAATTGTCTTACAGCTAAGTGATGATTAACCAAAAGGAACAAGATTAGAATAAGGGTGATGTTAGGTTATTCGATAGACAGGATGCTCAGTTCCACAGATTCACTCATTAAAATAACCCTCTAATGCGACGCGATTTCTGGTTTGGTTTCCCTCGTCACGCCGCTGCGGTAGCACCAGCAAGGGGCTGCCCGGCGTGTCCCTCTCTAACACCTTCCCTAGAGTCGCTCAGGAACTTGCCCAACCCAAACTAATTGGGCTGCAGTTTTCTCAGGTCAGGTTGGCTGCCTGGAGCTGACTGCTTTCCCTTTTTATTTGGACAAAATGATCCGGCTGTTTCAGACAGTTTAGCTGGAAAAAACGCGTTGCCTTGGCCACGATAAAGTTCTTAAAGGTTTGAGTCTTAGTGAAGTGGGTCTGTGTCAGTTGGATGCGAACAGGGTTGTTGGGTTTCTGTTTAGAAAGAGAAGAAAGAACATCCTTCCAGGAAACCTACGCTAAAAGGACATTGTTCGTGTTGTGAAATCAAATACTTGAAATATGGAAAATCAGATTTGCTTGTGCACTCGTAACTTGGCTCCTGCATGCAAATGCATTTTTTAATTACAAGATCATCTAGTAGATAGAGGCAGAAACGCTAAGTGCTCTCAGCCACACTAATGTTCTTGCAACGTTTACATTTGCGTGCAGCTTATACAGTGAGAACTTGATGTTATTGAAACACTGGGACGGTTCAAGGCAGCGTAAGGTTGCATCCTTGCTGTCCTTCGAAGTACGCAGCTTTGGAGGTGAGAGCGCCCAACCCAACACAGGTTTCATCTTGTTTTGTGAGTGTTTGGGGGCTAAAAATTCCTGCACTCTGCCAGCAAAAATGTGTTCTGTGGAGCTTCTCTGGCATTTCATCCCGCTCTCTGTTCAGTGCAGTCGCAGGCGTTGCACTGCTCCTCTTCCAAGAGCTGCAGTCGGGTCCAAATAAATCGACACAGATCTGCAGTGGTGCTAAGCATCTCTCCCCAGGGACTGGTGAATGACTCGTCTTTTCCAAAGAGATGCATGTCACTGGGATCTACCCCTAGTTCGCAGAGGCCAGGGCTGCTAACATTTTGATAAACTAGCATTTCAATGCAAAATTTCAATACATCTCAATGTGTAGTGGTAGCTGGGCTGGGCTCTGATGAGCCACAGACCTTAGAGATGTGTAATGTGCAGCAAAATGCCCCAAAAGATGAAATACTTGAGGGTTTATCTACTTGTGTGCATGTTGATCCATCGTAACCCCTTACAAAGAAATGAACTAATCCCTGGTTATTCCCATGGCTGTCCCACTGTAAGAACAGGATGCTCTTTGTTGGCCAAGTTTAAAAAAAAAAACGCTTGAAATCCTGTTTTCAACATTTTCCTCAGGGCTTGTTTGCAGAACCTCTGTCCATACAGAGTAATTCCGTGCAAGTCCTTAAGGCCCTGTGGGAGAAGACACAGCTCAAGGGGACGCACACTTTTGAAACTGCCATGATCCAGTCTACATTTCCACACCAAAAGGTAAGCTTTTTTTCCCCCAGGAAAAAGAACAAAAAACCAACTTTGCCCTGGCATTTAGAACAGCTGTACAAAGACTTTTACAATAGCTACAGGAAGTCTGTGCTGGGCTCAAATGAAAACCAAACGCCCTCTCCCTGCCCCTTCCCCTTCTTTGCCTTCGCTCTGTTGCCTTCCAAGCATTTTCACTTGCTGCCACTCCCGTTCCTTTTCTGCTGGATGGCCGTACGACGATCCATAGTGCGTGCCTCTCGCCTCCCTTTTGTCTGAAGCTTGTGGGGATGTTGAAAAATGTTCACCAGCCGTTATAGTGTCAACAGAGGGTCCCCAGCTTTGTTTTGTACTGTGCTCTGAAAGGTCCCCCGGCTGGTTCTCATGTGGGTGATGAAAACTAGTGATGCTACATAGAGATATTTTCCTGCTCCCAGTTTCAAACTCAGGGTTTGGATTAGCTGCCACTATGGACCATTTGGCAGCCACTTGGAAATTCACCTAGTTAGACATAGACTTGGATTTTATGGAAATGATCATTTGCACATGCTCCATTAGTTACCCCCATCCCTTTAAAAGATTACTCTTTCGAAGCTGTTTACCATCTCCTGGATTTCAGCGAATGCTATTTCAAAGCTATTAATCAGGCTTCTTGGAAAAGGACGCTGTAGGATTGTAAAACAAATATCTGTTTATTCCTGAACATCTCCATCCAGCTCAATTGGATGAAATGAACTGTCAAACATGATTTTAAAATACTCTCTCTCGGAATATTGTACGCATGAGGATGTCTGACTGAACAAGATTAATTTTCTAAGGTTATGGCTGATTTAAAACCAGGAGTTTTGTTAGGAACACCTTCTGAACCCCCAAGGCAATGTTACACTGAAGTGGGAACTCCTGCTGCGGCTTGTAAGAGGAGTAGGGGACCCCCACATCTGAGACCCAGCTTATGGGCCAGTTTTACTTAGACACAGTGGAGCTTGCACTAAGTATTTTAGTGGCTTTTGAAATCCTAGCCTGCCTCATCCGAAGGCATTACAGCTGCTTCTCTGTTCCGCACTGGCTTAACTGGAGGCCGTGCCAAGATCTACTAGTCAAAAGTCGGAGCCGGTGGGGTGTAAAAGAGTTTGGGGCGAATAAGGAGCTTAGGGAAGAGCATGCCTTCATGGGTAGGATTAGACGCAGCGCGACACGCACACAAAGTCTACAGAACACGTCCAACACCCCAGAAACGTGATTAGTCTCCAGCGCATCAGTTGCATAATCCTGCTACTGCTCAGATACTAGCATTTGGCCTAATTGGGGAACTTCCATCGCTCTATGACAGTATCTTTGAGTTCCCAAAATAGCAGAGCTGGAAAATGAGATACGATCTTCCTTGATATAATGAACTAAGTAGCGAATGGAAGTTTGGAAACTCCGGGAGCTGCAGATTGCCTAACAGCCTTCGGAGGCTGGAAGCGGTCAGGCAGATGTAATGCATCTGAAATGGTAAAAGACTTCAATGTTCCGTCCTGATCTCCACAGTAGGCTGCTGGGTTTACTTTCTCAGTTTTGGGTTTGCTTATTAATACAGAACCTGAGTTTTTTGTTAGTGCAATATCCATTCAGTTTATTGAGAAAAGTCACGTTGAGTTTTTTGGGGGCAAGACCTACGCCTGCTGTAAGGAAGGTTTCCTTTAGCTTTTACATTCCTGGAGCATCCCCAGCAGGACCTAATCCTTACTTTGCTTGGCAGACCAAGCTTCTGCATTAATCTGAATTTTTGCTTTCAGAAGTTCTCCCTGATGCTAATAGGAGTTAAAATACCACAAACGATTTGACAAGATGATTGTAGCACTTAATGTTGTTCCTCTGCCAGTCGTGCAGGGAGCAGGGTGTGTGGTTATTTCAACCAGCCTAGCACTTTAAATTTAAAATCTGTTGATAAAAACGCTTTGCCAGCATGCTGTATTGTATTTTAGACTGAGTTTTATGCGTCGTGTGACAGCTGTGTCTGAACACTTTATCAGACCTGAGGAATTTCTGTGCTGTGAGCACGACTGCTCCCTGTGACCCCATGGCTAACCCCGAGTAACTGAATTTAGCCTTTTTTTTCAATCCTTATTCTTTTTTTCATTTTGCAAGCCTGGAGAAAAATCCGTTACATCAATGATTTATCCCAGAGTAAATTCTGGGAAATAGTTTCAGGTTTACATCACTGTGAGCGATTCCTGAATTTGGCCCCGGGTGCGCGTGCAAGGAACTGCAGCGAATACCTGGCTTACAGAAAGCACGTCGTGTTTCGCCGGGCAGCCTCTTCGTGCCACAAAAAATATTTATACAACACGGCTTCAGATGTGCCAGAAGTAAAGCATTTCCAGATGTGCATCCTCGCAGATTTCCGTTCGGTTGCTTCATAGCTCTTTATCGAAGTACACACAGGCCACATTACAAAAACTAGGCTGGTTTTGAGCTCGTTGCTGAATTCTTTGTGTTGACTCATGCTGTGTCAGAGGAGTGCGATGGTGACTGCTTTACGAGCCCCATGTGATGCCTTGAGAGAGTCTTTTGTTGAGCAGTCTTGCAAGAGAATAATTAACATTTTTAAGCCATTGTTGGGTCTGTTCTTCCCTCTCCTTTGTTTTCTATCTCAGTTTACGCAGCAGAGAGAAGCGACTGTTTGCACAATGGGGTCATTGAAGTTTTCAAGACATGGAGCATGGGGGATGAGATAAATCTCTCCTCTCCAATTAGGCTTTTTCCCTTTGCTTCCCCTCCTGAAATAAGTGGCTTATTGCAGATTATTTCAAGCGTGCTAGAGTACAGAGTGGAAAAGAAAGGTCGCTGCATTGATATTTCAGGGATATTTGTTCTCTTCCAGTCTAGAGTGGGCTCACTGCAGCCACTAAAAGATTTTTTCACGGGTTGGGGAAGCTCCTAGGCTTTTAATTCAGCATGATCCGTGTGCCCTTATATTGTCCTGCACGGGCCCACTGAGAGCAGTACCGCCGTTATTTTGCCCATCTTGTGTCCTCTCAGGTGCCAGAGCGGGAGGAGGATCGTGGCACGTTGCTGGCCATGCTCTGCTCTGCCATCCCCTGCTCGCAGGGACACCTGCCCCTCCATCAGGAGCCCGCAGTGGGGAGGAGACCTGGGGGACCCAAGGACTCGGCTCTCCTGCCTGGGGGGATCTGCTGGGGATCCCATACCAGTCACAAAGTACTTGAGGAGAGCCAGGGAGCCTCAAATGGTCAGATCCAGTGGGAAAAACATGGAGAGGAGCTGGAGAGTGCTCCTGCTGCACAGCACCGCAGCCAGCTGAATTCCTCAAGTGTGTAGAATTCTTCTTTGGAGAAAAATAAGAACTTCAGCAATGTATAAAGAGCATATACAGAGTAAAATAAACAAGTTTTACTCGCGATCCCCAATATAAACCAGTTTGAGCGTGCTGGAGCAGGGCAGCCCAGCTGCACAGAGGTACAGATGCAGCCCTGGCCCTGGGAACAGGTACACCAGGCATGAGGAATTGCGGAGCTGAGCGTACGAGGGAGCCTGCCAAGGCAGGGACCCCTCTGCTCCAGCCTGGCTGTTATCCCCCACGCGAGGCCGGGGAGAAGAGCTGGGCTGTGGGGGTGCTGCCTGCTGCTCCCCTCTTGCAAATGAAACCAACGTGTGTCCAAGACCTTCAGCCTGTCGTTGTCTTGCCGTGTGTTGGGAAGCCCATTGCTCTGCCTGTTCTGGCTGGAAAGGGATTAAAACCTTCACTGTTTGGTGCTCCTTACAGCTCAGGTGATGATTTGTGCTCCCCAGGCTGCTTTGCCATCCTTCCTTCCAACAGCCTAAAACCCACTGGGAGATGGTCTCCGACATGGAGAGGGTGGGGGTACCTGAGAGCCCTGTCTCTGGTTAAAACCCAATGTTTGGCTCAGTTTTGGTTCTTGGGAAAACAGCATTTTCCTGGCCATTTCCTAGGTTGAAAGAGGTTGGGGAAGAGCAACGCCACGCTGCCGGGTCTCCTCCTCCTGCTCCCTCTCCTTCACTAAGGCTTGTCTGGAAAGGCCTGGATCAAACAACTCCATCCTTCACGCAGCCTTGCTCAGTGCAATGAACTAACGTCCCTGGCAAGGGGCGGCATTTTCCCTACCGACTGCGTAAATCCCTGTTTTCTTTGGGTTGCTGTGGGCCGTGTTGCAGACCTGTGAAGACCCCGTGCAAATAAACAGGAGTGTTTTCTGAGCCGTCCTGGCAATTCCCTTTCTGTTTGCAGTGAGTAACTTGGTTGCTGTTATTTAACACCAACATTTGTTTAAGTATGAGATCACAATTTGTTTTAAAATTAAATAACAGGCTTTTAAATACACTGTGTTATGCAGTGTTATTAATTGCCTCAAAAGGAGTATCCTCCAGCTTTTCCCATACTTGAGGCTGCTTTCTGTGGGTCTCTTTGATCAAGACAAATGTAAAGTTTACTTGGCAGATGCATAATCCTTCCTTCCCTGGCCTGTCACTGGCAGGATAATGTCACATTTACCTGGGTGAGTTCTGTGTGAGATAAATCAGTCCTGTTGCTGCTGCATTTTTTAAAATGTTCAGATTAACATTCCTATTAAGAATGCATGTTTGTGCTTCTCCCAAGGGGGCTGGGTTCAGAATCACAGAACAGTTTGGGCTGGAAGGGACCTTAAAGCCCCCCACGCCCCACCCCCTGCCATGGGCAGGGACACCTTCCCGCAGCCCAGGATCCACC
>NW_010236428.1:83043-84987 GCF_000690775.1 Eurypyga helias
GGCAGAGGGGCTCCAGCCCTCGGAGCATCTTCGTGGCCTCCTCTGGGCTCGCTCCAACAGCTCTGTGTCCTCCTGCTGCTGGGGACCCCTATTCTTTCTTTGGGGAAAAAAAAAGTCTCCCACAGACGACTTACATGTATTCATTAGCTGTTACCGGTGAAAGAGATGCGTCCTGCTTAGCATGTTTGCCCTGGCAGGTTGTCCCCAGTGACACCCGCTGTGCATCCCTCTGTGATTTCGGGTTACGAACGGTTAACTGGGCAGCGCTTCACGTCGTGAGTTTGTTCCTTCTCATTACTGACCTAGGACCTGGACCACGTGCAGATGCACCTGGAAGAAGTGAGGTTCTTCGATTTGTTCGGCTACAGCGAAGAAGCGGGAGCTTGGCAGTGCTTCATGTGCAACAACCCTGAAAAGGCGACGGGTGAGTGCTCTGGTGAGATACGGTGTCAAGCACAAGCCTCGTTTGGCGTACGCTTAGAGAAATATCCAAAATTAACGTAGACTCACAGATCTGCACGGCTACTAACCCTGGGAGGGATCTGCACCCATCTTGCAGTGTCCAGACAAAGGAGCTGCATCTGCTGGGCCACGTCCCAGGTCCTGTGGAGACTGTACAGGTGCCACATGTCAGGGGACATTGGGCTCGACACGACACCCGATTCACGTCGTCTTCATTCTCAGAATTATTTGCTTTAGTATGATTGAATCCGTAGCGTGCGTCTTCCAGGGCAGCGCTTGAGAACAGCCGTGATACTTCAGCTGTGTTAGGAAACAGGGTGAGTGGAAAATACACTTTTTCTCAGGTAGAAGATCCTGGTGACTTTTTTTTTTTTAAGCTTTCTGCCACCCATGTGTTTTAGATTAGTGCACTGAAATTCAGAGGAATTGCCTTTTTCTTAATTTTTTTTTTGCCACTCTGTAAAAGCCTGCACAATTCTGGCTAAGAATTTTGAATGTTTTGGTCCAGCCTTTGAATAATTGGCTGTTTCAGCTATTTATTTTAACAGTTAGCATCTCCTTATATTTCATCAACCCTGAATTTAGTAAGTCTTGCAAGGCTGGCACAGCCTCTGCTGCAGGCCAAGCTGCCCGTGCTCGTTTTTTGGGTGTTTGACCATCTTCCTCCTTCCACAACTCTCATGGGATTCAACAACCATAAAAGAAATCATGCTTTGTGCTGAAATTTCATCTCGGTACCGTGGTCTTCCTGTAGTTTGTCCATCACATCAGTGATAGACGTATGTCAAGCTGCAAGGAAAATTGAGTCTGTCATGCTTAAAGCTTCAAAGCTTAATAAAATAGCTTTGTTTTGAATTTTCAAAGATGTTTAACTAGTCCAGAAAGGGGAGAGTTTGTAGCAAGCCGTTGATTATGCTGGTAGGGCCAGTCTTAGTGCCAACAGGCCAGACAGAGGTGGCACAGGCAGCCCTTGGGGGTGACACAAGGCACCCGTTCCGTGTTGATGCCGTGGGTTTTGCCGACGACACTAGCCTGGAGACATCAACGGACAGCTGACACCTTGCGTCCCTGTTGCTCTCCTCCCAAAGCGCCGTGCCCTCCAAGGAGAGGTCTCAAAAGGGCTGGAAGCAGGATGCGGTGCTGGGAGATCCGTGTGGCACAGCACCGTGGCTCTGCTGCCGGGAGCATGGTGTTGGGGTTGGGATCCAGACCCCACCGGTGTGATCAGTATAGAGCTGGTGTTTTCAAACGGATCTGAACTCAAGGAAAACAGCGCTAAAAGACTGCGGCAGCAGGCACGAATTCCCAGCGAGCTCTTCAGTGCTATTCCAGCACTACGAGAGCGTACGGAAGCAGGGACCATCTGTACCACTGACAAGAGGCTCTTGGGCCTGTTTGCAGAGCACTTGAGTGGGGTAAACTATATATTCTGCCTGACACTAATGGTCCTGGGGGAGCATAACGCCTGCTGTGGAGTGCCTG
>NW_010236428.1:85018-92776 GCF_000690775.1 Eurypyga helias
GGGCTGGCACGCCACCTCCCGCCTGTTCCTCATCGCTTTGGTCGGGTGAAAAATCAGGTTGTAGGCTGTAGATTTGGTATCGCAATATCCCACAGGGATGGTCACAGTGCTCCCAAGAGTTTGCCATTCCCTTAGCTGCTGTGACAGGGCTGCGATGTGCTGACCCCGCTTCCCCAAGCGTCCAAATTCGGTTCTCCATTTACACACTGGGGTCAACAGAAAGGATTCACATCTTCAAAGCTGTGCCCTCCAGCCTGCGCGGGTTCCACCCGGCAGCGCGGAAGTTCTGCCCTTCCCAGGAAGTGCCAGAATCCACTCAGCATGGAGACGTGCGGGCGCAGGAGCTCCTGGCCAGCCAGGCGAGGGGAGCTGTCCCCATCATCCCAAACCGCGGAGGGGGACGGGAGCTTGCCCAGCAGCCCGGGCAGAAATCAGACTTTCATTCCTATATGCTGGTACTTACATACCAGCCCAGAACATTTTTGGACTGTACCTGTGATTTTTATGAGCAATTACTCTCTGGCTCAGTTTGAAGAAAGGCACACTGTGAATATTATCATTTTCTCCGCTCTAAAAGCCTTTGGATGACCAAGAAAATGAAGTGCTGAATGGGACATACGAAAGGTCAGGTATAGGAAGGGAAGACAGTGCTCAATGGAGTAAGTGGAATAAAAATTTGCAGGTGAATAACAAATTCTTAGTATTGGTGATGTAGGGCTGTGGCAGCTGGGAAAAGTCATACCAGAGCGCGTACCTCAGGGCCTTTTTGGGCTTATGAGATCTGAGACAAGAAAGAGGGTGCAGAGACCCCTTTGAATTGGTACGAAATGTAAAGGCTGTGAAACATCCTTTATTTTCATTCCACAGTGGGTCAGACCCTTTGGAATCTCAAATACTTTTTGAAAGACAAGAAAGCAATTCCTCCCTCTCAGCAATGCTGTGTAGCAACCAAATTCTTCTTACAGAAGGAATTCAGAGGCAAATTCTTTTCCTATTATTGCCTTTTGTTTTTCGTTGATGTTGAGGTTTGGTGCATTTCTTGGCTGCCATGTTGCAAGATGCCATTTATCCCCCAGACTTAGGAAAGCATTATGCCTTAAAGCCTCGATCGTGCCTTAGGATGCCAGATCAGCGATGGGATTGGGGTTTTTTTGGATGTAGCTGGCAGGATTTTTGGAGCCAGACTGCACTTGGAGGCCGGGTTTGGGAGGAAAGTGGCAGTTACGCTTAAACCGTGTGGTGGGTGTACTCAAAATGACAACCTAGAGAAAGTATGAATGCTTCTCACATGTTTCTGATTGCAAAACATTTCTTATACAATGACACTTTTTTAGAAAACTGCTATTAAATCATCCCGAATTGTTTATTCTTGCCACCCAGGGAGAGCATTCCCACAAATCCTACTCATCTGCTGGGATACACAGATGTGCCCTGACGGTGTGGCTGGTCTCAGAGCCAGGAAATCCAGGTTACAGGGTTTTGTTTTTTGTCACGTCGACCATCCGAGCACAGATAGAAGGCATTTGAAATTGTGGTAGATGCGGTGTGCGCCTCTCCTTCGAAAAGCTGGCCTTTAAGAGCCTCGTTTCAGCGGAACCTCCTGTACTGACAGTTGGCTTCGCAAGCTCTTGCACAAAAACATTCAGTAAAACCACTTGATAGCCGGAGAGGGAATTGCAGCACATTCCCTATTCTGGAAGCTTACAAAGAAATTGCTGTAATCCCTGAGGGCTGCAGAAGAGACATTGTGCCCATGGGCAATGATTTGGGTAAAACTGAGGGTGTTCTTATGAATTCCTCTTCAAAAAAAGAAAAAGCAATTCACTCCGAATAGCCTACACCCTATTAACTCCTGAATACATTTATCTTCTGCTAGCAGTGGTGATTATCTAGTGAACTGAAATATCCCAGCTATAATGCTTGCTTGAAAAATATAAAAAGTGGCATTCAGTAATGTGTCCTTTCCAGGTTTTCAACAAAACCCAAATGTGATGATTAATGAGCGAGAGTGAATCCATATTCCCTTAGGTTAATTGCATTCATCTTCATCCGCTTGCCACCCACAAATTCCATTCTTTCAAGTTAATAGGAGTTTATTATCATTGAGATCATCCATGATTGGACTGAATTTTTGTGGATGATTTTATGTTTCATCAAGTGCAAGATTTAATGCTTTGGGTTTTATCTGGAGTTCATCTTGGAAGAGTTTGGAGGTTGATTTTTTTTTTTTTTTTTACGTTTTATTCAGCACTCAGACTACTCAAAGCTTGGTGCTTTGTAGTTGTGCAAAGAAAGCAAGATGCAATGAATAGAAAATAATTCCAGTGGACACACAGCAAACACTCTTCAGGCTTAAGCTGATTTTGGAGTTAGTGTCTTTATATTGAGGCGGTTTAAGAAGCAATGGATATTACAGTAAATAATGTTTAATTTTCAGTTTGGGTAGCACTTTTAGCTTTATTGTGTGTTCTGCAGACAAAACAAAACTTAGTATTGACAAATACATAGTAAATACAACATTTCGAATCCTTTAGCTCCTTTTTTCAAGCTAAAGCTCTCAGCATGACACCACACAGTGATTGCAAACCCAGAGATTATGTGATCACCCAGTTTGACCTGTAAAACAGTAGTCAAAGAATCTAGTCCAAAAATGCTTGTATCAAAGAAATGCTTTCTCTTTGATCTGTAGTGCTTTTGCATATTTTTTCTGAAGACGTCTAAACCTGATTTTTAAAAGCAAAAAGAGGGAGAACCCATGACACGCCTAAGTCGTTGCTCAGGTAGATTAACCACACCGTTGAAGGTGGGTTTATTTCTAGTCTGTCTCTAGACACGGCATCGCATCGTGCCCTGCCCTGCTGTGCAGAAAACCTCTGTTTACAGACCCGGTCATGTCACATCTTGATCTTTGCTTGGGCAAGTGAAGGAGAATACACTTCATTAGTGTCCCGTGATATGAATAATCACGTGAAAGGTCGGTGTTAAATCATTCTTGTGTCACTTCTCCAAAGTCTTTTAATTTGTCAAGGTGAAGGAATCAAAGCTGGACATAATTTTCCAATAGTTAATATGTGTACGAGGAATGGGCACACTCCAATTGGCAGTTGGTTGCCTTCTTTTAAAATCTACGAAGTGCAGATGCTTCTTGTGCGTGACCCTGCCCTGGAACCCCCGGAACAGATTGGGGGTCACCAGTTCCTGCACTAGGGTTTGGGAAGAGCTCGGGCAGAAGGGTGGAGCTCTGCCTTTCAGAGGCAGGATGGGTTTACTCACGACGTCCCTTGCCAGCAGAGCTCCACGCACTTACTCCTGCTCTGCACGCAGCCAGTATGGAATGGCTGCAGGGGTCACTGAGCAAAATCCCAGCGAGGATTGGGACGGGCTCTGCCAAGATGTCTGGGGACTCAAGCTCTTGCCTCATGAGGAGGGGCTGAGGGACAAGGGCTGGTGCAGGTACAGCTGAAGGGGCGCTTCGTTGTAGTCTGCCCGTAACAACGAGGGGGTCATTGCGAAGAGGGGCCAGGCTCTTCTCAGTGTGAGCGGTGGGAGGGCGATAGCCACAGGCATGAATTGGGCTGGGAGAGGTTCGGACTGCCTACATGGGAGAATTTTCCCACCACGAGGAGGATCAAGCTTTGGAACTGCTTGCCTAGAGATGTTGTTGAGATTTTTCAAGTCCTGGATGGACAAATCCATGAGCAACCTTGTCTGACCCCATAGGTGACCTTCCTTTGAGCAGGAGGTGGGATGAGACCCCTTGAGCTCTCTTCCAGCTGAGTTATTCTGTGATTCTGTGAAGTTAACCGCAGTGAAAATAAGCAAAAGAACTTAGAAAAATATTGGAAAAGAGCCTCATTCTTATCTTTCATGAATCTTTCTCTTCTAATCAGACCCTCAGACAGACTGGCCTCAGATTCATTACGATGACTTTGGAAGCTGGCTTCAGAATTCCCCACGGGCTTCGTTGTGGATGTACATGAGAAATGCTCGGTTACCATTGCTTCCAGCCACAGGGTGCTTAAAGAGAGATCAACGTATCTATAGTAAATCCTTTTTTTTGAAAGATTTTGACCATAAAAATCCACTTTAGACCAAGATTGCACATTCACTTCCTTTCTCATGTTGCATTCCTAACCACCTCAGTATCTTCCGGTCCCAAAACTTTTGTGCTTTACACCTTCTTAGTTTGGGTTAAAGCATGTTCCTACTGCACTGGAATCGATACCAAAGCCATTCCCATGGGACCAGGAGCCAGGTAGATGCACAAGACCCAACCACTGAGCAATTGTCTTTTCACATCCAAGTCCTTCTTTTGTGGTATCTAGATGTGTATGAAGTTGTCATCGTGCTCTGAAAATTTCTGTGCACATTATTAATTCTTTATAGTTATCACATAGGAGTAAAAAGTCTTTTCCTGTTCTATCTTTGTAATTTTATATTAAAATGAAGTTCTCTCCTTTTTCTTTTACTCACACTGCAGGAAAGCTTGCTACTGGGTGCTGCTGGTTTGAGTTTCTCAGATTCACAGCTTTTTGCTCTCGTTTCTCACTGGGTAGACTTTGTCATAGCATTTCTGACACTTCATCCTGGGAGACGATGCGATAATGTTATTATCACCCATGTGCTACTGAGATGGTAATTTCCTGACACCCAACTGCACATTCTCATGGTGACAAAACACCCTTCACCGGGACAGTGCAGACGTGAATGGCAAACGATGGGAGTGACAGGGATTTCATTACCCTGTGCATCATTAAGTTAGAAATTTGATGAGGTATTTGTACAATGAGCAAAACGCCAGCTTAGATGCTGTTTAAAACTAATTATAAAAATTTAAAACTTGTCACAAATTATAATGCTGATTGTGTAAAGGGGGAGCAAGTCACCGGAAGATGAAGTGGCTGGTACGAGAGCACGAGGAATTGTACTCAGACAGCGCCATGGGTCTGTCCTTTTGCTCAGCTCCCAGAGGGATGACACTTAAGGATGACCATTATGGGCATCCCAGCAAACCTCAGCTCCAGAAATGCCAGCTAATACCTGATACAGCCTTAGAAAGCCATTCAGAAAGAAAAAACAGCCTTTTTGTTCCCGTACGTGTTTCCCCCCCAGAGCTGCTCTCAGCAGACGATGTCCCCTCGAGCAGGACATCAGTGCAGCTGCAGGCAGAAATGACCTGCTGGGGTGCAAAAGCCAAGGTGCACATCGGGTCTGGTGGCAGAAACAAATTTATCGGAGGGGGAGGGATATACGCAGACATTTTGATCTGCCCTGTTTTGGTTTTCCCTGCCACAGATAGAGCAGAGAGATTCCCTGTGGCCTTTTCCATCCCCTCTGCCACAGCCTGTTCAGCAGAGGGTTTAAAAAGCTCCACCCCAGATGTGATATCCAGCCCAGATCCATCATTTTGGGTGTTGCTCCTGTGCGCATCCCCGGCAGTGGACCATGACACAGAGGCAGGACAGGAGCTGCCAGCGGCCACCCCCAGCAAAGAGCTATCGCAGAAGCACCACATCGCTGAATGCTGTAACGTCCTTATGGTCCAGGGAGGCTTTAAATCCCCTCAGTTTTGTGTTTTCTTGGTCCCGTTTCCAGGATTTTCTTATCAGCTGAATATTTATTTCAATACTGCCCTGGTCACACTTCTCTGAAAGGCTGGAGATTGCCAGTTGAGGACATCTCTGAAACAAGTCAAAATGTGTACCTGTAGTACCAGTATTTAACACAAGTTTTTATTAAGGAGCACGCTTAGGCTCCGTCCTGCTGGAGAGCGCCTCGCGAAACGGGTGCAGCCCTAAACAGCTCCCCTGCGAGTTTGTGCGGAGAGAAAGGAAACCTTTTGTCCCGTGTCAGGTTGGGTGCAGCGCAGCGGCGCTGGCACACAGGTACGCAGAGAAGAGCTGCTGCGAGGGGTGCAGCAGGCTACGAGGAGCAGAGTGATCACAGAAATCACAGCCACGGTTCCCCATCGAAGCTGAAACTTGGCCACCTCCCTTTTCATTCGGCCCGTCTCCTTCCAGAAGCTCCCTGTCTACAGAGACAGGAATATCTGCAGTGAGGAAATTGGGATAGTACACGCTGAAGACCCCCAAAGCCTCTCTCTGCCAACATGAACAACGCCGAGGGAAGAATCCTTTATCTCCATCCGATGCGTTGTGTTTGCGCTGTTTGTTTTCCCTCTGGCAGGCGGAAGGTAGCGAAGAGAGCTCAGAGCCTTTGAAAGCCCTGGTCCTACCTTGGGTGGCCGTGCTTGGCCACCCCGCTCACCTCACGTCCTCAGCATCCCACCGACCTGCTCTGAGGGGCCGGTGCGCAGGCGATGGCAAAAAGCGTTGGGGGGTAAGTTTTCCTGCCAAGGTATGCCGGAGGATAACCGGCCATCTGACAGAAGCTGGGAAAGGCTCCAAAGCAAACATCCCATCCAAAAACATCCGTTCTCAGGCTGCTTACGCCTTGGGCTGCTCCTCAGTCCATCTGATCCTTCGTGTCCTGGCTATCAGCGTAAAAATAGAAGAGAAAGGAAAAAGAAACTGCTGTGGAATTAGAGACTTTCTGTTGTTCGCTCCGTCCATGGAGGGCAGCGGCCTGCGGTTGCTCGGCAGTCGTGGTTTGAAGCCCAGGGCAATCCCTCGGCTGCTGGGCTTTTCTTGTGCTGGAAAATTCCTTTTTGCATGCAAGGGTTTGGGAATGCTCTTCCAGCTCCTGGAACCTGGCACGCTTCCAGCCGAGGTCAGGGCCAGGGAATACCGATCCCAGGTGAGCACCGTGGTCACAGTGGGGGTGGAGGCGGCCGCATCCCTATAAGCACGCTGGAAATGGAAGTGCAAGGCTGCCCTGTGATCACGCACAGCTTTGAAGTCTGGAAGTTGTTTTAAACATAGCAGTAATTTTGCAATAAGGGGAAAAAATGGTTTTCCTTTCCCCGAGGCTTTAATTGGGTTTTATTTTTATGGGAATTGATTGAAGAATAATCTATAGAGGCAAAATTCAGTTGGTTTTGTAATGCAAAACGAAGCCACTTTTCAGAACACCGGTGAAGGTGAACAGGCTGGAAAGCAGCTGAGCTGAAGGTGAGGTAGCTCGGTGTGTGATTATAGCCATTGCGGATATTGGAGTGTATACCACACGCTGCGCATTTTTAATCACATATTCAGTTATTCTTGCGTAATGAGTGGTAGCGCAGGTCACTGGAGGGGGCAGAAGCTTTTGAGTCTCTCCCTCTTCTCCTTCCTCACCTCTGGCTTGGGCAGTTGCCCATCCCCTGTTTGGAGCAGGCTCAGTACAGACACGCGGCAGAAAGGCTGTTTCGGCTCTCGCCACCCAGGGTGAGGCGAGGGAGTGTTGTTGGCCCGTGACACACTAATAGTTTGTATGTTAATTTTGCCACAAGATGGTAAAAATACCGATGTCTTCAATGGGTAACATGATGAAATGACCCTGAGGGAGCAGGACGGACACTGCGTCCCTGGGAAGCTGCCCAGCGGAAAAGGACCTTGGGGTGTTGGTTGACAGTGGCTGAATATGTGCCTGGGTGGCCAAGAAGGCCAACGGCATCTGGGCCAGCATCAGGGACAGTGTGGCCAGTGGCACCAGGGCAGGGATCATGTCCCTGTGCTGGGCACTGGTGGGGTCACACCTCGAATCCTGGGGTCAGTTTTGGGCCCCTCACTGCAGGACAGACACTGAGGGGCTGGAGCGTGTGCGGAGAAGGGAACGGAGCTGGGGGAGGGGGTGGGGGCACGGTCCCATGGGGGGGGG
>NW_010236428.1:92821-104788 GCF_000690775.1 Eurypyga helias
CAGAGAGGGGGGTCGGTCTCTTCTCCCAAGGGACAAGCGATGGGACAAGAGGAAACGGCCTCAAGTTGTGCCAGGGGAAGTTTAGGTTGGATATCAGGGAAATTCCTTCCCGGAAAGGGCTGTCAGGCATTGGAAGGGGCTGCCCAGGGAGGGGGGAGTCCCCATCCCGGGGGGGTTTCAGAGCCGTGTGGACGAGGTGCTCAGGGACACGGGTCAGTGCTGGACTGGGCAGTGCTGGGGTAACGGTTGGACTGGGAGGGCTTAAAGGGCTTTTCTAACCCCAACCGTTCTGTGATGCTATGGTTCAATGATGTTAATTGCATGAAATTATTAATTACTATTGCAGGTCTGAGGGAGAATGGGGAGTGTAACGGGTAAGGCAATAGAAGCAGCGACAGAGGGGCAGGCCGAGTGGCAGCTCCATCTGCTCGGCCTCCCAAGCTAAACATGACTAAGGGCTGAGCTCTCCCTGGAGCGACAGCTGAATGCCTGAGGTCGGGAGGAACGTGGGCTTGGAGCTGTCACAGCTAAGCTGCTAAGGAACATTTCTGCATCTCAGCAAAAGCCTGGCTTTTGGCTGGGGCAAAGGGGAGGACAGCAATAACCCCCTCGCTGTGTGTTCACCTCCCCAGTTGTAAATCAGGACGGCCAACCTCTGATCGAAGGCAAGCTTAAAGAGAAGCAAGTCCGGTGGAAGTTTATCAAAAGGTGGAAAACTCGCTACTTCACTCTGGCTGGCAACCAGCTGCTTTTTCGGAAAGGAAAATCCGTAAGTCCGTAGACCAAGCGTTTGATTTCTCTCTTTCCCCAGCACCATTTCCCAGGGGTTTTTACCCCCAGCTTTGCCCGTGGTCTCCGTACACCACACGAGTAACTCTGGCTGAGGGGTTGCTCACTGGCTTTAGTTGTATTTCCCTCTCTGGTTGATGAGTGTGAGATTTTTGAGCCAGATTCTGTTGTTTGGCCAACAAATGCCCAGGGCTCAGCGCTGTCCCTCTCATGTCCCCGTAATTCCTACCCTGCTAGGTGGTGCCCTGTGCCTGAGCATCAGCCCCTCTGCCCCGACGCATCCCAGCATCACCCCTTGGGTATTGTAAAAGCTTCTGCTCCTGAAGGAATTACAGTGGGTGAAAAAACAGTTTCCGGTCTCGACCAGTGATCCTTTTATTTCCTTGAATCACAAATTCAATACGTTCTGCTCAGGTAAACACGTGCTTTCCACTTGCAAAGGGCATGGCGTGGGGCAGCCGGGTGAGTAGCAGCCACAGCGCCGGTTTTCATGGGACCAGCAGCGTTTGGGGGGAAACGGTTATGTTCAGCACATCTGGGAAGTCAGGCCCTTCTGACCATCCCAGGGCTGTCTCCAAAATCAAACAACTGCTCATTCTTTTGGAATGTCTTGCCTGCTTTTGTACACTGCTAACTGCCCTTGAGATGACGGCGTCACCACTGGGGTTACTTGTGCAGGAAATATAAACGTGCTTTAAGCAAGGGGATGCTAAAATGCTTTTCTTCCCAAGGAACAGAGGTTTATTGCACCTAAATTCAGAAAAGTTTTGCTGAAATTTCTGTGAAAGTGTTTAGAATTCATACCAACGGGACTCGGAGACAGATGTGTCGGGGGCATGGAAGAGCAGGTAGTTGCATCCAATCCTCGCTACTTATTCCTTCTCAGTTAATAGAAACTAATTTTCTTCAGCTTTTCACAATGAGATTTAGCAGACATTGTGCAAAGCAGTCTTTTTACTTTGGTTACAAGAGCGCTCTCTTAGATAATCCAAAAATAGCAGCATCTTCCAACTATAGCCAAGCCTTAATGTTTCTGGTTTATTATTACAGACACCTGGCAAAGCTCTTTAAGCTTCTTAAATGGATTTCTGAGCCCCTTCCTGTAAGACAAACAACAGGGGGTCCTGCCTAGGAGGAACGTGTGCCTTCCGTGGGACGGTGCGACCCTTCTGAAAGCATGCAGTTCATGAAACAGCCTTTTCCTTACTTCCTGGTGACTTTTTGTTGTTGAGATTCTGCAGACAATTTAACCCGTGTGTGTAATGCAGCTCCAGCTCGGCACTGGCTGGGGGTCGCTGTTTGAAAAGAGTCAGGGGGGGGGACAATTGACTTACAGAAGTGTATCTAACGGAATGGTTTTAATTAGCTCGTCAAACAAGCCAGCCGTAAGGCACACCGGGATACCTTGGCTGCACGTGGGATGTGATGAGCACGCAGAAATCGCTTCCTTGGATTTGCAACGTGCAACGCGTCGCGGGCGGGCAAAGCTGGCAGATTAGACTGTCGAACAGCAGATTTGGTGTAACGCACGTGGATTGACTTTCCTTTTGTAACTGGCAAACTCAGGGCTTCTTTCCTCTTCTCAGAGCTGAACACCGGTGCCTGTGCCGGTTCGTCAGCGCAGCAGGCTGGCGTCCAGCCCGCCGGGACAGCAGCAGGGGTGTTGCGCATGGGTAATCGATCTTTAAAGCTGCTGCATTATATCCTGTTACTTTCTACGTTTTTGGCCTAAATTTGAGTGTCAAGTCGTGCCATTAAGCATTTCTTGGGTTGCAGCCTGGGGCAACCCCGAGCCCACTAGTTTACGTTACACACCTGCCCTGGGCTGACTGTCGTAGACCCCAAACCCAAAATTTAAGCCCCTTTTAAGCAGGGCTGGAGATTGGGAGCCTCATAGAAGTGGTTTGGACAAAAAAGATGTGATTTTCAGATCCCACAAGAGGTCTGCTTCTGCGCAGCTCCGGCACCCGGCACGAGGACCAGCACCCGGCACGAGGACCAGCCCTGCACCTCAGTGTAAGAAGCTCAACACCAGAAGCGTTGCACGGTGGAGGGCTGCGGGCTGTGCCCGGCTAACGCGGTGGTGGAGGTTCCTGCCCAGCGGCATGTGGTGCCTGTTTTGGTCCACGAGGCCAGAGGTGCTTGCCTGGCTGAGCGTGACAGCGCCGCCCCGTCATCTCCGGCCTGGCGGAGCAGGGCTGGGTGCTGCGGGCGTGTTTGGGCTTCGCATGCTGCTCCCTTAAAAACACAAACGGAACACAGAGGAGGTATTGTGAGGTGGCCAGCTGGCTGTGCCTGCATATTCCATGAACCTTCCCTTTGTGAGGGTAACCACGTGGGCAGTACTCGCTCTGTGTAAGCAACCCTATGGCCAGTGGGTAAAGGGGAGGCAGGAGAAAGCCAAAATGTAAGAGGTCTGAAAGCGAGCCACGTCCTAAACTCCTGGAAAATTGTGGTAAACTCCTTCACAGAAATGTGCCTAGGGTACAATCAGCTTGTTTTAGCAACCTGAGGTCAAACACTGTGGGTACTGAAGGGAATATATCATTTCTGCTTGGTAGGCTTCTGAGTCTAAGGGTCTGGCTCACGGGGTGCAGAGTTCTGGTTCTCGAGTCTATCGTTGCTCTACGTTCCCTGTGATGAGCTTTTCATGATGTTCATCCCACGTGAGGTTTCAGCGCGGAGCCAGCTGAAAACTGTTGATAAAGCCTTAATCGGTGTTTGTGGAAGCAGGGTGGGGGTGGGCTGCTCCTGTGGTCCCGCGGTCATGCACGGGGACTCAGCGATGGCTCTGGCAACAGCTGTGAAGTTGGAGATGAACTTCAGTGTTCATGGAAGGTCGTTTCAGTGGGAAATTGTCCATTTAAAGAAAACGTCTCAGGTCTGGAATGGGGTCCCTGATAAAAAAAATGAATGAGACAAATAAATGCCCCATCCCAGAATGTGCAGCAGCAACGCCGGGGATGGACATGTGCTGGGAAGGTGACGGTTCTGTACTGCCGCTGCTGTTCGCAGCCCAGGGAGCTCCCGTACCCCGAAGGGGTTGACCTGCTCACCCAGCTGCTGGCCCTGCCGAGGGGTTGGTGGCAGCTGCCCTTGCTGGAGAGCTGTCCCGGTCAAGGGATGGGCCTAAATCCTGGTTTGAGTCAGAAAGGAGGGGATTGCCCAGGGTTTATGGCACTTCAGGAATGTGGGAGACCTTGACTGCAAATAACATTGATGTGTGCAATGGAGCATCGAAGAGCTCCAAAAGTTGGGAAATGCATCCTGGGTGTTCGTTATGGATGTGGAAAAACAGCAGATCAGTGCTAATGGTAGGGGGCTATCCAGTCCCAGAGAGGAATCACAGCCACTGGCCTTAGGGCTGCTTTCGGATGATCTTTTAAGACGAGCTTTTCCTCTGAGCAGTAAGACATTCCTGGTTCTTTCCCAGAAGGACTGAGATGCGACTGCAGAAGTCTCCCTGCCCGGATCTGGTCCTGCGTTTCAGACCTGGCCTGCAGGGAGAGCAGATGGAGCTGGGATCGGCAGAGCAGCTCTAGAGACAGCAGTTCCCACTCCCCTCTCCTGAGCTGCGCCCAGCTCCTGCGAGATAATTAACTGCTGATTCTCACTCACAGCAGCCCAGACCTTTTCCGGATGATAGGAGCAGAAAGGTTTTGGCAAATCCGCCCTGTTTCTCTTGGTAAAAAAGTGTAAGAAGCTCAACAGGAGAAACACAAATATTCTTGAGGAATCAGGGCCTTGGGGTTAAATTTCTCACCTGGAGACCAAATTGTACCATATTTTTATGAGCTCACGAAGTTCTTCTGCAGGAAACTTCCATGATCTTGTGCCACTGTCTCCCTGCACCGCATTTCT
This sequence comes from Eurypyga helias, assembly GCF_000690775.1. NCBI lineage: Eukaryota > Metazoa > Chordata > Aves > Eurypygiformes > Eurypygidae > Eurypyga > Eurypyga helias. Next base: position 97,472 of record NW_010236428.1, read on the forward strand.
TACAGACACTAAGATTTCCTGGCCCTACCTACTTTATACGTTTTCAAACAAAACTGCAATGGGGTTGTCCCGTGTTGCCCATTCCCCACTGAGAAACGTCATCATTTCCCTCACGTTCCCGGGTCAGAGTTGAGGTATCTGCTCTGTTTTCAAAACCAACAGACGGAGTTGCTGCTTCTGTTTTCGGGTGTAGACTCTGCGAAAGGGATCAACTTATCCCTGCTTAAAACAGCTTTCTGTCTTAACTTAAAATGCTTCCTAGGCACAAAATCAGCCAGTCCTCGGGCACTAGTTGTGCCTGGCACCGTTAACGGAGGTCACCGCGATTAAAAGCCAGGGGAAGGGGAAGTCCAAGCCCATGTTAGGAGCTGAAGCTGGAACTAAAAAGTGCAGATGCGGAGGGGGAAGAGCTCACAGGCGTTGGGGCGGACCCTTGGCCGTTGGGTGCAGTAGACCACCACAGCCCACAAAAGCCGATGGGATCAGTAGGGGAGCATGGCACTGCGTGGGAGGGGGGTTTCTAGCTCCCCTAAGGCTCTTCTGGGAAGTCCCCATCTGCGCGTCTGCGCGCACTAGTGATGTCTACGAGCCCAACTCTAGAGACGTCAACTGTTAATTCGGGCGGGGGAAGCTCTACCAGGTGAACTGGGTTCTGTCTGTCCTCCCTGTGTTTCAGAAGGACGACCCCGACGACTGCCCCATTGAGCTCAGCAAGGTGCAGAGCGTGAAAGTGGTGGCAAAGAAGCGCAGGGACCGCAGCCTGCCCCGGGCCTTTGAGATCTTCACCGACAGCAAGACCTACGTTTTCAAGGCCAAAGACGAGAAGAACGCGGAGGAGTGGCTTCAGTGCCTCAACGTGGCCGTCGCGCAGGCGAGAGAGCGCGAGAGCCGAGAGGCCACCACCTACCTGTAGCGCCGCTGGCACCCCCATGGCCATCCCAGCAAGCCACTCTGCTGCAGAGCATCCCACTGCCATCCCGTGGACCTCTTTTTCTCCCAGAAGCCCCACTGGCTCCTGGGCCTTGGGAAATTGTTGGGAAGACCATGGGCTGGGGAGAGCTTTGTGCTCTAGGTCGAAGGCATCAGTGCCTTCGGGCGATGGAGTGCCACCGTGCGGGAGCGCTCCCTGGCACTGGGACGTTTGCGGGTGGAGAAGCAGCTCACACGTCCTCGTGTGAAATGCAGTTTTTTAATCCAGCCTAGCGGCCTGCGAGCCAGGAGATGTGGTGAGAAACAAGCCTGGACCCCAACCTCTCAGCCTTTGCCCCCCAGGTGCACCAGGCCTTGGTGGCTGTAGGCACTGCCGAGAGCGTTCGAGCGCGTAAGGACTTTCTGCTTTCCTCAGTCGCTTTCTGTCTGTGAAAAGATAATTTTTCTTCTTATTTAATCTCCACATACTTTATCCTTTCACTATTTATATGTGTCTGTGGAAAAAAAAATCAGATTTTCTACTTGTTTCAGGTTTGAAATTGAGTGATTTTAAAGATTTAATACTGCTGAAAAATAATTTTAAATACTGAACTGTTTTCATTTCCCTCTTTTTCCTGCTTTTTTTCCTCTTTGTAACTGAATGTATTTTTAAAAATTATTTTCCTTTCTTATTTTGTCTTCTCTGATCTGTAACTTTTCAAAATTTCACTACAACTGGAGAATTCCCAGTTTGATTGTCACTCTCAAATGGTTCCAAAGTGGAGGAAGTACTGTAGAAAAGACTGAAAGCAAAAATCAAAAAAAGAGGAAAAGAGGAGGGGAAAAAATTAATGTGAAGTCTGCAAGTGATAAAATAACTCGGAGATCGTTCATGGCTAGGTAAAAATAAAATCTGAAATTTTTCCAACCTAGGAAAATGTATCTTTTGCAAAACAGTTGGTGCCAAGAAGGAGAAGATAAGGCGGGGGGGAGGGAGGAATTGGGGGAAAAATTTAACTGTGATGCTCTTTACTGTAAAATTAATTGTGATGCTTTTTACTGTGATACGTACCTTGCACTGAGTCGCAGGGGGAGCCCACAGCTTTTCTGGAAGCTGCTTTGCTGGGTGAGCTTTGGCCATGAGGACAGGAGGGCAGCAGGGCCGGGGACAGTCCCCCCGGGAGGTGGGGACCTGCCAGGGGTCATCAAAAGTGCTTGGGAAACGGGGAGCAAGAGGAATGGCCTGGGAAATAAATTGGGATTAAGGTCTATCGAGGCATCAAGCCTGTTCTCGGCGCTCACCGCGAGGTGTATGTCCCGTATCGCTGCTCTCCCTTGGGATGCAGCTTGAATGACTGCATTCCTCTGAGTTTACAGCCTGATTCCGCCATCCTAAACATTCCCAACTCTCTGGGTTTCACTGGGGCTGCCGCTGCTCAGCGGCTCGGAAAGATGGGGCCAAGGACGGCTCAGAAATGTTATTCCGCCTGTGCTGAATTTCTCTGGCTTTGGGCAAACGGGGCCACGGCAGCAGGTGGAGCAGGGATGCTCCGGCTGCCTCCGGGATCCCAGCCGGGGCAGGCTGTCTCCCAGGGCTCAGCCCACCCCTGCTGCAGGGCGCGTGCGGAGGAGAGGGGTGTGAAGCTGGGCGAGGTCTGGAGGGGGTTTGGGGGTTGTGGGATGGGAGGGATGTGACGGGATGGTTGGGTGCCTGCTTCCGTGGTGTGGGGGTTCAGCGAGTTTTATGGCCCGGAGTTGGGGGCCGTGTCGCGTGCCATATACATCTCTGACACCTTGCAAGCGCCGAGCGTTGCTGGTGTTTGTCCCTCTGGCCGCAACAGCTCTGTAATTGGTCACGCTGAGGGGTCAGGTGGTAGCGTTGGAAATGAGCATTTGCTTGAGTTAGATGGAGAAAAAAATCAGTTTACGGTACCGTGGGAGTGCCTGAGTTCTGCTGCCAGCTCAGAGCTAAGGGCTGCCCGCTCTCTCGCGGGGACCTGATCCAGCCTGACCCATCAAAGCACCTTCAAACCTTTTGGGGAGAAACACCACGGACCTGGGAGCAGAACCAGTGGAATGAATTTCCATTTACATTAGGGTAAACTTTGCAAGGCTGTTTGCTATTTCTGTGCCTCCCTTTTTAGCTGCCTGCATGCGTGGGGATGTCTCTGTTTGCTTGGCTTTTTCCCAGTATTTTTCATCATTTCCCGGACCTGCCGATGTCTATGGAGGCCCCAGGGGACAGCGGTGTGCCTGGGAACTGGCAGAAGGATGCCGAGACCCTGCGCGCTGCGGCTCTGCTGTGCAGGGCGCAGTGAGTACAAGGTGGGAAATGACAGCAAACAAGCTCAAAATTGGCCTGGGGCAGGATTAATCAAGGTGACCGGGCTCTGGCGGGGACCCTGTGGTGACAGGGATGATGTACACGCCTGGTGCCACCACGCTGTCCGCCTGTAGCCCTGATATCCCCTTACCACACCATCCCTCCAGCCCGGAGAGGTGCCCATCCCCCAGCCTGTGCCGCCCAGCTCGGCCACGGAGCACCGATCCCAACTCATGTCTTTTCCAACTCTCCACATTTTTCTCAAATCCTCTTGGAGACAGCGAAACCAACCTGGTAATTCCTTCCTTATGCTCTCGCGCTCCTTCCCTGACTCCTGCGGGAGTTCACGTATGTTTGTTTTGCTTTGCTCGAGGGTCTCCAGTATTTCCTGAGTCCCGGTTCCTCCCAGCGCTGCTGGGCTCCTCCAGCCCCGGGACACCCTGCCCCGGGGATGTCTGCAGCGTCTCTCCAGCCCGGGCTCCTAACGCGTGTCGAACCACTGACCTGGGAGGTCAGCAAGCCCTGGTTGGCAAAGACAATATTTTATTTCCCGCATTCCCATGCCGACTGCAGAAGGAAGTGCCGAAAGATCCCACCACGCGGCTGCGAACAAAGCGGCTGCTGAAGCATTCCAGGATGGAGGAAATTCAGGGAGGGCTGTCAAGCCGGCCACAGGTTTGTAGCTCTAAAAAGTAAATTTGCACTGACGCTAACGATGTCAGAGGGGAAAGGAAGAGCTCTGCCATGGCCCGTGCGATGCCTTAACCAGCTCCAGGCTTCCTGATGCTCTCGGAGTGCCGGAGAGATGCCGAGATGTTCAAATTCCTGGACATTCTTGTGACATCTACAAGGTGGAGATGAGTGTTATATCACAGGACGTAGCAAAGTGATCAGAACAACTTTGTTACAGCCAAATTTAGTCACAGATAATGTGGAAAATACCTGGGATCAGGCTATCCAAGCAAGTCTATGGACATCTGGGCAGGTCACCCGGCCGGGCAGAGTCCAGCTCCCCGGTACAGAGCTCCATCCCGCTCCCTGTTGTTTACGTGGAATCAGGCAACGCGGACCTCGTGCCAATAATAGAGTATTGTAACACCTACGGCCTCTGTTACAGCTCGTGCCTGTGAAACGCTGAAGGCAAATCCGCGCCCGACGCGGGCGTTTTGGGGAAGGTGCGCCCTTTTGATCCGTGACCCTTTATTTACTCTTCGCTCCGTGACGCAGGAGGGTTTGCTTGGGGTTGCTCCTGCAGGGTCTGGAGCAGGTTTGGTGCAGACAGCCTGAGCTCCGGGACATCACACGGCGCGTAGGGAGCGGGGAAGGAGTCTACGGTGCCTTTGCGGCCGCGCAGATAAAGCAGGTCGGCAGGCTCTGCCGCCGCGGGGTGTACGTGAAGCCAAACCTCGATTTAAAGGCAGCAGGACAAGGGTGAGAAAAGCCATGCGGTGGGAAATTTCTCTCAGGCAGGGAAAGGAGATTTCAGGCATTTAATTTTCAATAAATCCCTCCTTTTACCCACAGGGCACACCACTGAGTCTAATGGGAATGAAGGTAATTCGTAGCTGTGATCTTGTGGATTTACGGGCTCCGGTTCCGGAATTACACCCTACACTGAGCCATGGATTCACCCACCGAGGCAGCTCACTGGACGCAGTAAGTTGGCCATTAAAAACACGTTTAACAGACAAAACAGTCTGTATTTCTTAAATTCGATGCCAAGTTTCAGTCTGCCACCTATGCATGACATCGAATTCACGCACCGTGTGCGCGTACGTACAAACGCACGTCGTCATCTACCCGACAGCGACAGGGGGGTGTAAACTGGGGCTGAGCATCCGCCCCACCATCCAGCCAGTCCCAGGCCTGGGCGTGAAGCTTGTGTAGGGGACAAGGGCGGCTCTGCTTCACCTGCCGTCTCACGCTTCGTCATCAGCACCCGGCTGTCACCGTCGCTTACATCCTTCCTTTCCGTCTCAACGTGACGGAAACAATATGGAATGCATAGCTGTGTAGTTAGAGAGACCCCAGGTTCTGTGCCAAACAATAAGTGCGTAAAATAAGAATTTTAGCCACGCTTCTCCTGTCTTAAATTAAAACTTGGAATAAAATGAAAGAGAAATTCAGCTGGCAAATTACTCTAGTCACCCTCCTAAAAGGAGAAACACAGAAATCATCCAGCTAGTTATGATGAGAACAGGGAGAGTAAAAAAAACCCAAATAAATAAAGCCCAGTGTTGCAAATTTTCTTCTTGAGCAAATATAGAAATAGTTTTTATTGGTTCTTTTTAAAATAACACGTACCAAGACATTCTAAATTTAAATAGCTGCTGCCCTCGGAACAGGGAACAGGGTGGTAGTTCCTGCCGCACTGCAGTTCCTCGTGTGTTTGCTCGTCCCTTGCAGGAACCACCCCAGAGGATGTGTGGGCTCCGCGGAGGGTCCCTGGGCCTGGGAGTGTGTGTGGCAGAGCTCTCGGAAAATGGGATGCACACACCCTCCTCGGCTGCAGCGCCGGGGCTCTGCCGAGCATCCGCTCCTCTGCCAGGGAACAGTCAGCCTCCTGTCTGGCACAGCCTTGGGCACAAGAGATGTCCTCGTCTCTCTGGGGCGGGGTGAGTTCACCTTTGCTGAAAAATACTGATATTCAGCCTGTGTTTGGGATTGGAAAGGAGCCTCGCTCCTTCGGAGAGGGACCAGTCCCAGCACTGGCCGTACAGGCACTAAGCCCACACGGTGTACCGGGTACCGCGCTCGCTCCGGCTCCCCAGGGCAGCAAGAGTGCCGTTCCCGTGGGGTCCGTGAAAGCTCTGCGGGAGGATCCTGGCCACAATGCTGGGGCTCAGCCAGCCGGTCCCTCTGTTCCGGCAAAGCATCACCTCCCAGAGCCGTGGCCCGGAGCCCAGGTTGCCAACGGGGAGAGCTCCTGGCCCAAACCAGCACCCTCTCTGTACACTGCGGGGACAGACCGGGATTTCGGATCTAAACCTGAGCCCACAGCTAGGAAACCAGACCAAAACCCAGACCTGAACGCTCCTGAATGTGAGCAAGGTCCAAACCCAAACCGAGTTTTACGGATCAGCGTAATTTTTCTAGGAAACGTGATCCTTCAAAACACTGGCTCCAGCTTCCATGAACGTTTTTATGTAAGGAAAATAATCCCCCTTTTCCTGGAAGAGTTATGTCCACCACGATTCCTGTGCCACATCACACGTATCTTAGAGAAATCCAAGTCTGGGGGAGTGCGTGGCCTCACATTACACTCAAGAACAACTGGTACTTCAGCATCGCTTCTTCGCGTGGCTGATGATACGACGGGGAAGGGGAACGATCCGATGGTTTTGGCACAGAAGAGCTGGCTCGCACCTCGCGGGCTAGAGACCAGCCTCGTCACGTCGCACTTCTGCGGAGAGGACAGGAGCGTGGGCCCCGTCCATGGGCCAATGCAACGCGGGGAGCGACTCTCCCACTTGTGGGGTGGGAGCTGGCGAAGCCGGAGTGGAGTGGGGTGTCCGGCAGCGGGATGAGCCTGCTTCCAGCTGTGTGGAATGGCAACGGTCTGCAGTTCCTTAAAGTGGAATCCACAGGGGACTTACTGGACGCAAGCCCTGCCATGAATAGGAGTTGGGCTGGATGACCTCCAGAGGTCTCTCACAGCATAAATTATTCTGTGATCTATAGTGGGGCAAGAGGATTGCCAAAAACACATCAGCAGCCACCACTGCTCCTTCTAAAGCCATCTGCGACGCACCGCTGCGGCACCACATAGCCCCTGCAGCCTCGCTGCGCCCTGCGGGGCAGCCGCGTGCGCTTTGGCTCTTGTGATGGCTGCTGAGAGCAAACAAAGAGCAGAGTGTGAGCAGTGTGGCTAGGGATGAGCTGCTGTGGAAAACGCCCTCATGGGGAAAATCTCTTCCCCCTCCTTCCTTCAAAACTCCGCTGTCAGGACCATCTTCCCGTGCTTGTTTTGGTTACGGCTGTTTGCACCTCTGTAAGCTTGAGGTGAGTTTCTCCAGCCCCTGTGAGGACTCCTGTTATCCAGACATCCATCCGAGGGTGAGGATTGACCCGTGTCCCGCCTGGGT
>NW_010236428.1:104826-118089 GCF_000690775.1 Eurypyga helias
ACGAGCGCCCATTTGGCGGCCGTGCCAAGCAGAGTGCGCAGCCACCGCGCCCGAGATGTGCAAAGCGTGGGACCCCTTCTTCCTCTTCTCCAGAATAAGTAAATAGAGTTACTACAGGTTTTTTACCTTTCAACTTTCGCCTCGTTTCACATGGGGTTGAGTGCCCGTGGCTTCTCCTGACTCATCTCTGCTGCCCCCAGCCCCGGGCGGGGGGAGCCGGCGGCACCGTGGGCAGAACAAGAGCAGCTTGCCCGGGCGCTTCCGGCTGCCGCGCTGCGTCGCCAGTAACACCACCGGTTTCAGCAGCCGAGGGGAACGTGAAGAACAAGGTATTTCCATGGTAAAAGGTTTGCAAGATAAATATGAAAATCAGTGATGTTTAGCCAGGCAAATGATAGGTAAGCACTGATTTCTCTGACCGGTTTGACTCCTCCATCCGTTTTTATGTTCCTGACACGCAAATCAGCCTCTGTTTCAAATCTACTACTCCCTAAAAACCCTTGTGTTCCTTCTTGTGGAGTTTTTGCAACCGGCTGTTTCTGATCACTTGACACTTATGCTGGGCTGGTTTTTGGGTTTTTTTTTACTGCCCAAACGGGCATTTCTGTGCCCGGGCCGCAGGATCGCACCTTCTGGAGTCCGACGGCAAACAGCAGCGCTCTCCCACAAACCTCCTTGTTCAACTGTCGCTTCCTCCCCCTCCCCGTGCTAAACCGCCCATGCTTGAAAATATCAAATTTTAAAATGTGGACATTGCTGCTGCGTTTACTAAGTCTCCAGTGGATCGCATTCTCAAAACCAACCCAGCACCAATTTCCATGGAAGCGCTGCGGGAGCGTGCCGGCAGGGCTGGCCAGGCTGTAAGCTCTCCAACCCGTGCGTGCTTCCATGGGGCTCCGCTTGATGGTATTTCCTAGAAATATGAACCATAGGTTGTACACTGAAACTGCCTTCCCAGGGCTTGTTTATGAGACCTGAGCCCAGTTCTGGGAAGTTTTCCAAGGAAATTTTACCCTACGATTCCCTCCCCGAGCAAAGCGTTCCCCAGTGTGGTCGACAGGAACAGAAGAGGCGATAAATGCTTCGGTATTGCACACGAGCATCGCAGGCATTGTGGGCATAAATGGAATAAGATGGACGTTATTTTTCCAGCTTTTCCGATTCCAAGCTCAGCAGCCCATGGGAACAACCTTGCCTGCTTCTTGTTGACGAGTCATCTGACGCATCCCGATACTGATGACTAACACTCCTCGGGTAAAATCCTTGGCCCCACTGAGGTCAAATGCAAAACTCCTGTTAACTCTAACGGGGCTGGAATTTTACTCAGATCCTTCCCTGTCATAGTGGTACCTTTACAGCTTCCTACTGGGCTTTTCCAGCTGCAGAAACACCAGGCACCGGGTTTGCAGCGAGGAGAATTTTGGTGAGAAACGCTGCTTCGAGCATCACCTGCGTCTTGAACAACGTGCACAGCACCCACGCCGTGGGACCCCGGAATGTGTCCACCCCTGCAACGTCGCCTCTCATGCTTTGGGGCAGTGACTCGACTCCAGCTGAAGTTTTTGTGCTGAAATGGTAGGAGAAAGCAGGAAAGAAACAAATTTTATGGGGTTTGTTTGTTTGTTTTTATAATGACAACATGCCTGCACGCGTTAGGAAGTATTTATATTGCACCTGCAGGGGAACTGGACGTTGATTAATTAGATGTCAAATTACAGCAACATTGAGCTGGCTCCGTTATACCATAAATCTCCCAGTTGTCTAATTAGGTGAAGAAAGAGGCAAAATCCAACTTGATTCATTTGACTGCTTCACTGCAATGACCTGGAGCTTTCTAAATTGTTTGTGTTGGGGTTGGTCGTGTCAGGACCTGGGTGTCCCTGGCCAGCCCCCCACTCCTGCCCAGTAGCCTAGCCCGGGGCCTTGGTCCTGTCCCAGCGATGCTGTGGGAGCCAGTCTCAGCCCCCATGGGGAATCCCCCCGGCCCCAGGGAACCCTGACAGGTTCCACACAACCCAGGACGTCAAAAGATTTACCTTGATTTGCTCCTATAAACAGATACTGTAATACAAACGCCCTGCCCATCTTCTCTGGGTATAAAGGTCTTTAAGGTCTCTCCCAACCTAGGCCATTCTACGATAAAGCATTCCGAAGGCAACCATGTCATTTAATTAACTGCAACTTGGAGTACAGAAATCACCTGGCTATTTTTAGGACAGGGGTACCAATATGTTTAAGCAATAGCCAAGAGCCAAGTTTTGCCCACTGATCTCTGCCCTCCACCCCTGCCCTCCACTTCTGGCTCCTCCTCAACAAGGAAATCAACCCGGACAGGCGATTTGTGTCTGCATTGCACCCCTCGGGCGGTGCTGAGCGGCTGCCTCTCCCCGATCTCACCGTGCAGCGCATGGTTAAAGATCTTCTGAAGACAACATGCTCAGAGAAGGGACAGCAACGCCCCCAGGTTAGGAGCAAAAAGCTACAAACATATTGGGTGGAATGACTCTCTGTTTAGGAGTAAACAACAGCAGAAGGCCATGTGTCACAAGGTGCAAAACAGATCTCCAACCAAAGGTCTCTGGTTGTGGTTTGGGGCTTCCAGCCCCAGGGAAAACATTCGTGGCAAGTGGTGTTGTTTTTCCTTTGAAGAATCCAAGTGTGAAGATCCTTTGCTTCAGTGCAGGTGGTGTTTAGGCAATGGCAGAGTATGTTTTTCCAGCTGTCCGTGACTGAGCCTCAGTTCTGACACGGAGAAGCCACCGCCGGGTTTCGGATGGCCGAGCACCACGCCGAGGGCAGCGCTGAATCCCAGCCATGCACTTCCATAGCCTTTCCCATCTGAGGGATCATGAATGTTTCCCCCTCTACACGGTCTCGATGCTGCTCTGTTACCTCTGTTAGACCTTGGTGATGCCTCCCGCCTGTTGCTGAAGCATTCACAGTCCTGTGTTGGGTTCCATGTGTAGGAATCCGCCTGTTTTGTTTTCCTTTACTCATTGAGTTCAACTCGTTTCCGAATGTTGGTGCTGCCCACGTTCAATCTCCACACGCAGCAGGAACGGGCAGGGCTGTGTGAGCGTCCTGCTCTCGTGCCACTCCTCAGCCACCCAGCGTGGCTGATCTTCTCTTCTGAAGGGAAGAAGAGAATCTAAAATAGGTCAGAATTTCAGAAGAAAACAAAAATCCAGAGCCCCTTTCACTCCGGCCAAGCTTCAGCTCACCGTCCGTGGTCACTGGATCGATGAATCATAGATCCCTCTGCATCCCAGTGCCCAACCAGCACGTGCTCAGGGCCAACATCAGCATCAGAGAAATGGTGGAAGCACATTGTCCACCAACACCTGCAAGGTACAGAATCACAGAACGGTTTGGGTTGGAAGGAACCTTAAAGATCATCTAATCCCAACCCCCCTGCCATGGGCAGGGACACCTTCCACTAGACCAGGTTGCTCCCAGCCTCATCCAACCTTGCCCTGTCTGTAAAACATCGACTACAACCCAAACTGCAAAGAATCAGAGGCACTTCCTAAACCCACCCCATGTGTGTACGGGGCTGTGACTGCTACGTTGGCTCTCTGCCGGACAGTTCACCATCTGCTTTGCAGATCTGGATCCAGCACAATATGTCTCCAGGAGGATTGGGCCCAGCCAGTTCCAGATTTCCATCAGTAGGACAAGCAGGAGTTCAGGGGAGCTCCACGGTGCCCCTGCTCCATGGCTGGGGTCCAGAGACGTGTGCTGGTGGCACTGCACCCAGCAGATCCCTTACATTAATAAGAGGTAAATTACATGTCTAAAATACCACAAAACCTCTGACCAACCTAAATTCTACCCTCAAGGCTCGGGCCTTGGGTACTGCGAAGGATGCGTGTCCGTAACCTCAGCGCTGGCTTAGCTGCAAACCTCTGACCATCCTGTCTTCTGCACCACCGAGAACACCCCCCCAAAACAGGGCTGAGTCCGGAGCCCTGGCAGAGCTCACCGAGGTGTCCTGCGGGGTTTATACCAAGGTTAGAGCCGCCTGAGCCCTGCGATACTTCATGGGGCGATGGCCAAAGCTTTGGAAGCACCTTCCTGCTACACGGGAGCAGCAGGAAAGGGGCCACAGGAGCCACCTTCATCTCACTCCATCAGCCACAGTCATTCAGATGCTACAGGCACAGAGCTGCTCAAAGCCCTGTGCAGGGTACCTGCAGCTACCTTGAGCATGTCTTATCGTTGTGGGGGACAAAGTACTTGACACTCTTCACTTTCCCAAACATTCTGCTGGCCGCTGGCTGTTGCTCTGCTTCCTGACAGAATGGCTGATGCTGACAGACAGGAAAAAAAAAGATGGCAAATGTTGGACAGGGAGAAACTTTTGTCCTGTGCAAAGTTACTCCAGTCAGAATTCATCAATATCTCAGCAAAGACCTTGCAGCCCTCCAGATGCTTTTGTGGATAAACAAAAAACAGCAAATTGAAGATAAGCTGAGTATTCAAAACTCCTTTTTTCTCAAACTGTTCCAGCTCTGTTGAGCGCTTCACATCTGGCCGCATCCCAGTCCGTTTAATCACCAAGGGGAATGCATGTGGAAAGCAGTCGCCCTCTTCAAAAAGCTTATTTGTGCTTTTGGGCTTCCCTTTCTGCTGTCTATTAACTCTCTTATTCACAGCAGCCCACTTTCTCACTCGCAGCCTCCCGCTGCTCCGATTGTCTTTGACAAGGGCAATGCAATGGGGGTGGGGAAGGAGGATGGAAAACATCACGATTTTATCAGTAGCCTGTGGTACATACTATTATGAGAGGAGAAATAAAACCCATGTGTAAAATACCAGCGTTGGTACTAAACGATAAAGCCCATAAGCCTGTTAACTGTCGGGAAGGCTGCGATGGGGTGGATCAGTGGCAGCAGACAAAAGCCAGCTGCCCAGCATCCTGCCTCTCACGACAGCCGGTAGCAGATGCTTCAGGGGAACGCAGGAGAAGACAAGTATCATGACCCCCGCTCTGCACCCTGCTCTTTGCTATCACCAGTAGATGCTTCAGGGACCTCTAACACCAGATGCTTCTTCCCGTTTAGTAACGGGATTTTGCCCAATCCTTCTTAAAGCCATCCATGCTCCTGGCCTGCACAACGACCTGTGGCCATGAGTCCCACCGGTTAATTATGTGTTGCTTGATTGGTCCAATGTCCTCATCTGCAAACCTTCCAGTGGCAGCATGAATCATGGAATCACAGAAGGGTGTGGGCTGGAAGGGGCCTTAAAGCCCACCCAGGGCCACCCCCTGCCATGGGCAGGGACACCTTCCACCAGCCCAGGTTGCTCCAAGCCTCATCCAGCCTGGCCTTGGACACTCCCAGGGATGGGGCATCCACAGCTTCTCTGGGAACCTGTCCCAGTGCTCCCCACCCTCTCCGGGAAGAATTCCTTCCTGATGTCCCATCTCCATCTCCTTCCTTCTGTTTAAACCCATTACCTCTTGTGCTCTGAAGGCCCTGGAAAGCACCTGAGACATTCACTTGCCCAGCACTGAGGTTTCCCGCCTCCTTTTCCTTACACACGAGCCCAGCAGGCACTGTGAAAGCTTACTGAGGCATGCACAGCATCCTGGCAGGCAAATGGGAGCTGGTCCGTGAGCTCCTTGACTCGTGAAGAAGAGTCAAAGGGAAGATGACTCCAGATCATTAGGCTTATCTGAAATCTGAAGTTGTATCTAAGCACTTAAATGTAACAGGATCTTCAGGATGTTCCTATTTTGTATTTCTTCTGCCCCTTTCCGTGAGAAGCAGCAGCACGGATTCTTACACCACCCAGAGTAATAGCCAACTAGACCGCAAGTTCATTGAAATATGAGCAAAAGAAGGCTTTTTTCCCCCAAAGCAGCTAATGGGCCTTCTAAGCTTTCACAGCTCCCAAAGAATTCACCATGCACAGCCACCTCAGTTAAAATAGTCAGCTGCGGTCCTGAAAACCCGGCCTTACCCAAAGAGCCTCGGCCAGACGAATGGCTGTGAGCAGCATTTGAGGGCTTTGTGTACGCTGCACTTTGCTCCCTTTCAACCTTCCTTTCTTTAGATGTGTGCCTCTAACACTGGTACAGCAAGACCTTCCCACATCTGCATCTGCATCAGTCACTTTCTCTAGTCCACTCCTCTTTTCATCTTTCTTTGAGAAGGCTCATCACTGTTCTTTCCATCTCAAAGATTGGATCGTGATTAATGGAGGCAGCGGGAAAGTGAGCACCTGGACACGTGGGATTCAAGTGTGACTTAGCAGTCATCTAACTGTTTCAGGGAAAATCAGTCTTGCCAGAGCAAATCCGTTGGCAGAGATGCCTATTCATACGCAGAGATTGTCTGTTGGTTTGGTAGGGAGGATCTTTAGGACAGATCTTAAAGAAGCTGCTGCCATGTAGCTCTTCAGGAGGTACCCCCAAGCAGGTGGGTGAGTGCCAGGGCACCGTCAGGAAGCGACGTTCACAGGCGTCTGCAGCGTGGTGTCTCCGCCTGCAGTGCTGATGGCACTCCGTGGGACCCGCCAGCCTGGGAGGAGTTCGCACTCGTAACAGCTGTTTGAATCTTCCAGCTCCTTTCCACCAACTTTACAGCCTCCGTGGGATAAACTGTCCCCATGGTAGAGGGTCCCTGCTTCCAGGACCTGAGTCGCCTCAGGTGTCCCCCGGAACAGCACCGTGATGGGTAGGAGGGAAGTGAGATAGAGAGAAAAGAAGGAAGACACGGATCTTCGTGTGATTCTGAGTAAGAACACGATGAGCAAAGCCTCAGTGGGATGTGACTAGATGGAGTGTGTCTGTGTCCGTCGGGAATCATGGAGGAGGCGTAGGCACCGCGACGTTATTCACTGCGCACCCGGGGCTGCTGCTGTGACGAGCTGCCTCCCGCAGAGAATGTCAGCGAGTGCTATGGACTCACTGCATTTCCCACCCGGCCTGGGAATTTTTAGGAAAGGTCTAGATATATCCATATCGTTTTGATCATTACATTTTGGGTTAACAAATTCAGCTTGACATGAAGTCCAAAAACGTCCTCCAGTGGATTTCAGCAGCCTGTTAAACGCTAACAGATTGTTTAGGCAGGCTAAAATCTGACGGTCGCCGAGATGGCCCATGGAGACAACATTTATTTGGCCTGATGTGTGAGCTGACGCATAGGGCATAGGATGGTGGGCGTTACTTTGAATTTTTTTTTCAGTTCAAGTCACTTCAAAAATCTAGTTTTACAGAAGATCCGACACTAATGTTAAGTTCTGGTTGGTTTTGTAGTGAAGTGCTGCCTCCTGCTGGGTAAAGGGCCCTCTGATAGAGCCTCTCCAGTCATTCACTATGAGGGATTTTTCTTTCATCTGAAGTCCAGGAAAGGGATTGCTCCATTGCCAATGGAATGGGACACTCCTTTTGTAAACTGCCTAGCATAGAAGAAACCGAACTGCCTGTGGACACCAGGGCTGCACACGAAAACAGCCGGATTATTTCGAGGCAGTGTCTTTACCCCTCTGAACACAGACGCTGGCAGTGCCCACCGACACGGGGTGAAGAGCCAGGCAGCTGCTTCCAGCCTCCCCCGGTTGGATCAGTTACGGGTCAAGCCAAACCTTCCTCCTCGTGCCCAGCTTGGCGTGTGTGGAAAGACGAATTCCCTTAGGGAAGGAACGGGGAGCGCTCGCTTCTGCGGCTGGAGCTCTCCACATCGAGCTGCTTCCAAGGTGGTCACTGGGGAACTCACAAGAGGTGCCTGGGGGCAAGCACAGGGCTCCCCCCACCCCTCCATCCTCCCCCGTCAATGCCGTGTGTCTCTGCCCACGTCCGAATTAGCAAGACGTTGCATTTTCATTAACGAAGGGAAGTGCAGGCAAAGGATGCTGTGGTTCTGGATACGGCTTAGAGCATTTTACTGAATCTCCTAGTTACAAAAGTGACAAAATGATTCATTTATGTTGGCTGAAAGGAGACTTGTACAAGCATAAACCTGACGCTAATTGATGGTGCTGTACGACGCGAGGGAGCTCTGACTGTAACGACAGCGACCCCTGTTCATGCCGATCATGGGATGAGATGTGTCCACCTACACTCGGAACTGGCCTGCCAACATCAGCTTTCAAGTCTTCCTTTGTTTCTAATTAACTGGCACTGAAAATATTCTGGGATATTGGTGTCCCTAATGTACACTCCGTCTACATTTACAGACTCATTTTCTCTGGGCACTATGGGGACAGAGAGCTCACTAATCAGCTACAACTAATTATTTCAAACTACCAACTGCTTTCATTTGCAAATGCCGTGTGGTCTATGGGTGGCAGTATCTCCCTGTGGTTAATATTGCTGTTGGTTCTATCAGTAAGCAAAATCTTGCCCTTAGAGTAGCAGTTTAATTTCCTCTCCCTGTGCGAGCGAGGCTCTTGGTATCTCAGCATCCCCCCTCTGCCCGTCCAGCTGTGGGTGACGCAGAAATAACCGTCCAGATGTTTTTCTGCAAAGTCGCATCAACCCACTAGATGGCAAACAACCCCTTATGTGAGCCCACAGACATAGCTGACATAAAAACAGCCAAATTCACGGCTGGTAAATAGCTACCGGAATTACATTTGTGCTTATAGCTAACCTCACAGAGTAGAGTGAAGCCTGCCCAATAACCACCAGCAAGATACATTGCTAACACCTCTTTTATGAGCTACAGTGGAGCTTTTGCACAGCTCAGATGCGAGCTCCAACGCACATTTAGCATCGTCTCCTTCCGTCCGGAGTGCTAAAAGTGCTTTTCCAAGCAGCTTCCACTTCACCCGCTGAGTTACTTTGGGCAATGTGCTATATCAACTCCGAGAGGCCGTGCTGTTCTTCAGTTTATCTGCCCTGCTCTGTCTGTAAGGACAGAATTTCGCACTTTACTGCAATCGGTGAGAAATTTGCCACTGACTCAGGGCTCAGCAGAGATTTCGCTCAGATGCTGTAGGAGAAATAAAGTCCCTGACAGAGGAGTAAGGATGAAGAGGCCAAGGGCTTGATCTTTGCATTTTGAATCATTCTCTGGGGAGGAAAAATATAGAATAAAATCCCTCTTGAGGTTAAGAAGACACTTGAAAATGCTTTAAAGGCAGGAAAGGCTTGTAAACCCACGGAGAGACGCTTAAACCACTCGCAGGCCAGCACAGCAATTCCTACAGTGAAAGACATCCAGCTGACACGCTGAACTCGCCCCCAGCCCAGCCGTCCCTCTGCTCTACACTCTCCTATTTCAACACTCCCCCTCCTGTGATAATAACGATCTGTTCAATCTTAAAAGCAACTTTTAATATTGTACACAAGGGTTCCTCCTCGGGCTAACGGAGCAATGGAAGTTCTGGCTTGCCCAAAAAAAAAGAAAAGCAAGCAAGTGCAGAGCAGGAAAGCGCGTGCAGCCCCTGGGGTGACCCTCGCACCCCTTTCAGAGAAGTTCGGAAGAAGCCCAGAGCCCTTTCTGGTAACTCCGCGTGCAGTCGGGGCCTGGCGTGTGCGTAGTGCTGCCGCTGAGCCGCAGTTCGGTACGTGCAACTGTGCAAACGCGTGAAGTGGCAAAAGATGCGCTGGGTATTTACATGGGATGAAGCATTTCTGTACCGACTGTGTCTCCGGCTGCGGGGGAAGCACCTGATCAGGGTGCTGGCTGCTTGCAACTCAATGTTTTCTAGACTGTGCAGCTGCTCCTGCGGTTGATCAGATCGCGTTTGGGGTGATGGCCACCCCCCCCCAGCCCTGTCACCCGCAGCAGGATGTGGTCCTGCGGCCTCGGCACGCTCACTGCTGTAGCACGGAGCCTCTCCTGGGCTCACAAACACGCTGCGCAGCCTCGTCGTGCCCAGCAAGCCCGGCTGGGCTGATGGCAATGCCCAGGGAAGGTCAGCTCTCCCTCCTGCTGCAGAGCACGGCGGCTGCGGGGCTGGAGCATCTCGCTGCGGCTGGACCAGGGCTGCTAATGAGAATGCTCTGAGGGTGCACAGCATGCCTCCATCAGGCGGTTCCTGGGTAAAGCCATTCAATCTTCAACAGGTTTTACTGGGAAACGTTCACGTGGGCTCAGTCCGCTCAGTCACCAGCTGGAGTTCCGCTGGAGTAAGCAAGAAATGAGTAACACCAGGAGGAACGTGGGGGAATTCCGCTGAAGCCAAGAGGGCAGGAGCTACAGGGTGTGGAAGGTAAAGAATCAGTTCAGGTGAAACACACACATAAAGGCTGTTATTTGTAATTACACTTCTGGTTTCACACCAAGTCACTCATGGTAAAACCTGCAGGATGTAACTTACGCTACCGAATTCCTCTTTTCTCTTTCAAAACCGGTGAGTAAGAGCTTAAAGAAATCACCCCTGGGAAGGATTTCAGGTAACCATAGAGTACCGGGTTGGAAGGGACCTCAGGGACCACCTGGTCCAACCTTCCTTGGCAAAAAACCTCCTCATGGTTTTCCTGAGCCGTTCATTTAGAGTCCAAAATTGGAGCGTCTGTAACGCTTTTCTAGAAGTACCTAACGAATCCTCTTGAAGTCGTGATTTGACCGAGTAAAACGCCATTCCTCCAGCCTGAGGAAATTCCTCTGCCAAGCCTTTTGGTGACGAAGTCGTTTATATCAGTGCGAACCGGGTGTTCGACCCGCCCGGGAAGTGTGCTTGCATTCAGAAGTCGTTAGAGCTGATAACGTGTTTTTATCACTGAGATGGCAGATAATTCTAGATTCTCAGTTAATTTATCAGTTTCATCATGAGGAATGGCAGTCAATCTCCTAAATGACTTGATTTAAAACAAAAAAATCCACTTTCTAAAACCTCCAGAGCAAAACATCAGTTGAACGCAGTAAGTCAATGGATATAACAACAGTCTCCGTTATCTCAGCCCGGCCTCTCTGATCTGACAGCAGAAACATTCCGATATCTGCTCATGTCAAAACATTTCACTGCCTAACTTCCTACCATACGCTTTTCTTCCATACTGACATCTGTCGCTGTTTAAGGAAATTCAATTTTTCTGTTGTCGCAGATTCTTAGTTTTCCAAACCAATCCTTCCAATTCTGTTACGGTGATTCCACGCAGCGATCTGCAGCTCTCTGCGAAGAACCTGGTCTTGTATTCTCTTTTGTGAATCCTTTGCTGACAAACCTGTAAAACCCTCAGGGGACTTGAGGCCCCGAGGTGGTCGAACTACCCACTAGGTTTCAGGATATCCCGAAGCTCCCTTCCCACTCGGAAGCCGGTGTTACCTGCTCTTCAGCTCAGCCGTGCTCAGCTTTGGAGTCTGTAACTGCCATCGGAAGCGTGGAGGAATGAAACAGCATTGCCAGACGGTGCAGAAATGCGCGAAGGTGTGGACGCAGGACAGACGCGGCCGGCACGGCAGACGACATACGCTGCTCTATCCCCGACCCAAGTGCGCCCGCTTGCTTGGGAGAGCTGGGAAATTGCTCCTTCCCAAGGGGTCTGCGGGGGGCTCGTGCCCCACGGTGCCTCTCGGCAGCCCGCCCGATCAGCGGCTGCCGGGGCGACGGAAGGTGAGGAAGAGCGATGCTGATGGGCTGGAGGCAACATGGCAGTGATGCCAAATCCATGCCGACGTTGCAAACGCCCTGCCTGACTGCAGCTGGTTCCGTGTGAACGTACGAAGCCAAACACCCGCATTTTAGTGTCCACTTTGATGCGGGCAGCTCGCTGCGTGCAGTTCACTTCAAGCAAGAGCTTCCACGCGCTGTAGTTCCAGGCCAAAGGGCGCTCACGTGCGTGACCCAAACGGTGATTACCTTTGTCTTCCCGCAGCGTGCTGTGTCCTGGTTACAGAGCACGGCCTCATGATGCTGTGTCGTTAACAGCTTTAAGTTGCAACCGGGAGAACCGGAGCGATTTAACACCAACACGTGCTGGGTGTGTGCGTGGAGAACAAAAAGGTGGGTAAAGGCCACCAGTGACGCCTGCTGCTTGCACGACTCCCGTTTTTCCGTCTTTCCAGCCCATCTGGCACACATTGCCAATGGCTGTGAAGATGGGGAGAGCCGTTTGCAAACACCAAGGAACGTGGTATTTCTACCTTCAGAAATAACTTGAGGGTTAGAGAACTGATCCAACTGCAGCAATTTTTTTCCCAGCTCCCCTTTTTATTGTAATTCCTTTCAGTTCCAGGGGTGCAAGTTGCTTTGTGCTGCCATCGTGTGTCCACCAGACTTTGCTTGGCTGTGTTACTGTGACCCAGAAGGCTGGGGCAGGTGTCTGAAAAGCCAGTGATGTTCCAGGTTGGCAGAGGGATTTTTTTAATCTAAAACTGACATTTTAATCTTAAACTGTGGGAAAATCACGGGAGGTTGGCGAGGATGACCGTAAACACAGCCAAGTGACTTGCAGCCAAGGTGTAGGAAAACACGTGCATCACACTCATCGTCGTTTAGCCTCGTGTGTTGCACAAGGGGAACATCTGTGTTTAGATGACATAGGTCTGTGACACTCAGAGGTGCCCTATGGAACAGGCTTGAGATTCCTGCCCTGTCGTGGGAAAGATCAAAGCCCAGTGGAAAACTACACCTGCATCAATCCTTCAAATACCGGGAAAACGGCGGGCTTGGCGATCCTCCGGCATGGACGGAGCTCCACGGTGCGTGTGTCCCCGCTTGCGTGCCTCTGGGTGCTACTCCACAGATCCCCAGCTCGCGAGGTTACGAGAACACGCTTCCTCTTTGCATCTCATCCATGGGTTTGCGGTTGTTCCTGCGTCCTGCCCGTGACAGCTCACACACCCCACTGTAACCCTGACACACCATAAAGTGACGCACCCCTACTCAGCATCCTGCGCCGGGGGGGTCTGGAGAAGGGTAGACCTGGCCCCCTGCACCTCAGCTCCTCGTTCCCGTGGGAGCTGCACTGATATTTCTTGTCCCTGATTAAAAGTCTTGGATTTGTCCCCCCCTACTAATGCTTTTATCTTAGGTTCTCAGCACAACAAGCCCTGGCAGCAGTGAACTACCCTGACCCTGCGCTGGGTTAATAATTACGCTGCAACCTGGCCCTGTTCTATGGGGGTCAGGCAACCCTACCCCCTGCGAGTCCCCTGCTCCCAGGGTTTGCTCATCCTCGAAAACCAACGGGAAAAAAAAGTGATCCATCTTCTGTGTGCCCTCTGCAGCACTGCCACTTCACCCTCCCTGCAGCGCTGCCAGCTGGGCCCGCAAGGTCGGAACGGGGCTGATGAGCCCGTCTGGCTGAGAGGTGCCCTGCGCAGCTACGGCTGGCCGAGGGCAGAGCACAGGGGGTTGTGG
>NW_010236429.1:0-2171 GCF_000690775.1 Eurypyga helias
ATACCTCTCCCTTTTTCTCCTCAGGAAAACAGCCAATAGGGAAGGGATTATTTGGTACTAAGGTAGATGTGGAGAAATTATTCCCCTCTTCTTTCAGGGAAATGGCAAAGGTGTATGAGTATTTTGGAAATTTCTCATGAGGTTGGGGTGACCTATGGCCAGGGATCAGCTTGCTAGTAAATGTTCTAGAGATTTTGTGTAACGTTAAGGAAATGTTTGGGAACACTGCCCCATCCGCATGGGGCAGATGCAGGGTCTGTGGAGCCACCTGAATCGCTTTAATGCACCAGGACCCATGCAGGGTGCAGGCTAGTAACCCAAGCCCGCACAGCTACAACCATGGCTGCAACCACACCTGGGTCATTGCAACCCATGCCTGCATCACTGCCTTTCATCTTGGCCAGCCCGACTTCTACCGCAGCCAGCTGAACTCCCATAGCAGCTTCACTTCCACAAACACGTGTATGACAGTGACAGTGTCAACCAGAGCCATTGTCACAGGCCCCAATGCAGAAAAAGAAATGGAAACGCAAATCAAGCCGCCTGGTAGAGGATGATGAGGTAGCAGGGCCATCCCGGGAGACAGAGAGAAACGATAAGGAGATGGGAGCAGGGCTGTCCCAAGAGTAGGAGACAGAGGATGAAGCTGTTATGATCATACCATCTTTATCCCTGAGGAAGCTACAGGACATCCATAGAGACTAAGCTACAGGCATAGAGACTTCAGCTGCGTCCCAGGTGAACATATCATGACCTGCTGGGATAATGGGGCCAGAGCTATGGAGTTAGAGGGAAGAGAGGCTAAACAGTTGGGGTTGCTTGCTGGAGAAGGGGGCAACGACAAAGCAATTGGATGATGAACACAAAATGTTGCCTCTGGAAATGACTCTTGACCAGTGTGAAGGAGAGGTACCCTTTCAGAGAAAGTGTGGCACACCACCCAGGCAAATGGACCACCATGGAGAAAGGCATCTGGTATCTGAGAGAACTAGCGGTGCTGGAGATGGTCTACCATGACCCAAACAACACACACCTACCAACCCAGATGAAGTTCATCGCACTAGACCCATGTGGCAGAAGTTGATGTGGAGTGCACCACCCTCATATTCTAGTGTGCTCTCAATAATAACTTGGAGAGAGGATGAGGCACCAACTGTAGAGGAGATGATTTACTGATTCCAAGAATATGAGGAAAGTCTCTCCTCCCCCATACAGGCCTGTGTCTCAGCTGTGGAGAGACTGTCTCAAGAATTTAAGCACCTCTGAGAATAGATATTCCACTCCCCACCTGCACGAGCCACCACCTGCACGAGCCAGTGTCTCAGCTATAAAAAGTAAGCATTCCTCTGCTCCAAGATGGGAATACAACAAATATCCCTCATGGGGTACCCTGTGGTTTTACTTGAGAGACCACAGAGAGGATATGAGGAGGTTCCTAGAGGAACGAGTATGTGAATTGAAAGGAAAAAACTTCATTAGTGGGGACTCCTCCAGAAAAGTTGCTGCTCCCGTATTTAAATGGTATGGATGACCTGACGTGGCTAATAATCCCTTTCTCCAGAACATGAGTGAGACACGTGAGTATTAGAGGGGCCCTGCCTGCAGCCAGGTGGAGGAAAGGGACAACCATGTTTACTGGACTGTGTGGGTTTGATGGTCTGACAGATCAGAGCTGCAGGAGTATAAAGCTCTAGTAGACACGGGTGCATGGTGTACCCTCATGCCATCAAGCTATAAAGGGGTACAACCCATTAGTATTTCTGGTGTCATGCTAGGTACATAGGTGGGGTGTAGGTCTGGGGACCATTACACTTTCACTTACACTTTACCTTTCTTACACTTGCTAAAACTCTCTCTAACTCTGTTAGCTCTCTTAGGTAAGAACTATTTACTAATTGAATATAAATGAATAATATACAAATACAACTAATAATAAGTAATTAAGATAATAGAAAAAACCCCATATGATACAATATGACACAATTGCTCACCACTTGCTTGTGGAGTCCTTCTATATTGAAAACGGCATAGTGGGCCCGTGGGAACTTAAAAACTGACCCTCAAAAGGAGAATGAGAAACAAAGATGTTTGTTAAGAAAAGAACTATGTGGAGCTGCTTGGTACAGCCGTACATGAAAGGATGGGAAGAGAACAAGCCAAGGACATTGAGT
>NW_010236430.1:0-9494 GCF_000690775.1 Eurypyga helias
TCATACCATTTTCGTCATGCTTAAAGGTGCATCAAGAAGTCAATATTACTCAGGAAATTGTTCATTTCTGCAAAGATCTTGTGAATTCCTGGTACTCCTATCTGGAGGAGTAGTGGTACCAGATGGGAACAAAGATGCTGCAGCCCCACTGGCTTGGCTGTCATCATGTGATGACAGGCCAAGGGTCTCAGTTGCACTGGGAAGTGGAAGGATCTAATGGGAAAAGGAGGTAAACATGCAGAAACAGGTCCTTGCTATGCACGTCTCCATAAAATCATATAATCATAGAATGATTTGCACTGGAAGAGAACTTAAAGACCATCTAGTTCCACCCCCCCTGCCATGGGCAGGGACACCTTCCACTAGACCAGGTTGCTCAAAGCCTCATCCAGCCTAGCCTTGAACACTTCCAGGGATGGGGCATCCACAGCTTCTCTGGGCAACCTGTTCCAGTGCCTCACCCCCCTCTCCAGTTAAAATTTCTTCCTGATATCCGATCTAAACCTCCCCGCTTTCAATTTGAACCTGTTACTCCTTGTCCTGTCACTACAGGCCCCTGTAAAAACTTCCTCCCTCTAGCTTTCTTGTAACCCCTTCAGGTACTGGAATGCGCTGAGGGAGTTGGGCTTGTTCAACCTGGAGAAGAGAAGGCTCCGGGGAGACCTTATAGCAGCTTTCCAGTATCTGACGGAGACCTACAAGAAAGCTGGGGGGAGGAGGGGGGAATGACACTTTTTGCAAGGGCCTGTAGTGACAGGACAAGGGGTAATGGGTTTAAACTGAAAGTGGGGAGGTTTAGATTAGATATCAGGAAGAAGTTCTTCCCGGAGAGGGTGGTGAGGCACTGGAACAGGTTGCCCAGAGAAGCTGTGGATGCCCCATCCCTGGAAGTGTTCAAGGCCAGGCTGGATGAGGCTTTGAGCAACCTGGTCTAGTGGAAGGTGTCCCTGCCCATGGCAGGGGGGTTGGAACTAGGTGGTCTTTAAGGTCCCTTCTAACCCAAACCATTCTGTGATTCTATGATAGCATACTACTGCTGAAGTAAAGAGGTTTTTGACAGCTGAGCTGATGCATCCCCTTCCCTTTGGAACTGGCAAACACATCAGCTACCAGGCCGGAGCTACAGCAAAAGTTACCTCTTCCAGTCTTCAGTCAAATCATGATATACTGCTTCAGCACCTGACAGAGCCAGCACTCTCCTGCCTCCACCTCAGCTCTCAGCTGTCCATCTCCAGGACTGCTCAGGGATTATTATGGAATAGCTGAAAATCTTCAGTGTCAGAAGGATGACGGGGAAGGGAAAGTGGTAAATTGGATGTGACAAACTGGCAATCATCACAAAGGGAAGCTAAAGGCTAGGAAGGTCGCTAAAAGCTAGTTGTCTCTCACTATTAAAGAGTTTGCACTGATGGGGACATTTTCAGTAGAGTCAAAGTCTGAAAACTAGAGTCTTACTACCTCTGAAATTGCAAATAAAATACCTTTTATAGGTCTGTTGATCTTCCTTGCCCTCGAGTTTCCATGGCTGTATACACCCACAATATGTGTCTCCCAGCCAGCCACATGCAGACTCATGGCAAGGCTTAGGACTGACTCTGAATCACAAAGAAGGTGCTGAGCACTGCAGAAGCCTGGATGCCAACCTGCTGGAGATTGACTGGCTTTTCTGGTGCCTCTGTAGCTGCAAACCCTGTAAAAATACATGTCAGAGGAGTAAAGGCAAAAGCAACAGATCAAAATTCAGTTGCTGGTCGTCCCTGTGGTCCCTGATGACATGAGGCTGAAAATCGCTTTTAACCGGGGTTTTATTTGCTTAATGCTAGGAGAGCTACAACTGAAAGCCACTACATTTAATGTTAACATTGAGGCTAGAGCCTCCATATTGTAGTGATTAGTAGCAGGAACTTCAGAGACAGTAGCGTGCAAGCCAGGGGAACATGCAGATTGGATGTCAGGAGACTGCAAGAATCGCAGGTCAGCTCTAAGTAATGGAATTTGGTTTCTTTAAATGTATTTCCTCTCTGGTTAGTTTCTGAAATACAAACAAAATCTCACAGGATTTAGGCTCTCTCTTTCCTTGGGTTTTGGCTCATGAAAGTCTTTCACCCTCCTTGACTGGTCTAAATTGGATTATATACAATACCTAATCCAAAGTGGGAAGCAATGTCAACCACATTGATGCTTTGGTTTTCCTTGTTTAAAAACTGCACTTCCATTTTCAGGGTTCAGTTTATAGTCGTCTCTCACGCAAGTTCCCCCTTATCTCCAAGGAATAATGTCTAAGTGAGGACGACACTCAAGAAAACTGGTTGGACTGGGTTAGGTTTCAGGAGGAAAGGGCAAAATCCTAAATATTTAGCAGAAAATATTTTCTCTTTTATAAAAGAAAAATGGGCCAAAAGAAATATATCAGTCAAAGTAAATTTTAGTACTAATTTGTTATGCCAGAGCCAAACCCTAAGGAATCTGTGCGGAGAAAAGAGAAACAAACTAAAGACAGACACAGGACCAGACTCAGATATCTTTCATTGGTCTATTAGTTCATAATTTGAATTAGAATTGTTGTTATTGAAAGTTTTTTATAAGGAAGGCAACAATGGTGAGAGGAATAGCAATGATACCATGCCTATAAATTTCCCTAGAAATAGATTTTGAAAATCTGCAAACAGAGGAAAAGGAGCAGCAATTCTGTGAGACACTGGCCTGGTGAGCAGGAAACCCACCCAGGTGGGTAAGATCAAGGCATGCCCAAGAGACATGGGAGCTGGAGAGGAGCATGCATGCCTTAGCTTCCAGACCAGATACTCACATCCACTGGGGACATAATGGAGCAAGAGAAGAAACGTGACTCTGTGGCACTGCTTTATGGCTTAGGCTATTTTCTGCAAAAATGGGGGCAAAGCATGTTACAAACTATGTCAAGGACTGTTTATAAGATACAAAACAAGGGCTGCACGCCTCAGTATTGGCATGGCATGGTCCACTTCCCAGTGCATTGACAGGAGGCAGGGATAACTGCCAGCTCCAAAACAGAAGTTGTAACACCCTCCCGCAGGAGACTCAGGATGACAGCTAACTCCTCCTTACAGCCACATGAACAGGGCAGATTCGTAACACACCTCTACCCTTCATGTTGCCTCTTGGCCAACTCCTGGCAGCTATTTGCTGAGCGAGTAGATTTTAAAGCTGTTCCCTAAGCAATGATCCTGGACCATATCATGCAGCAGCCAGCTGTACGCAGAGCCTAGAGGTCTAAGAGGGGCTGTGTTTCATGTTGTGAGTTGAGGGTACATAGCATCTTGCTGCAGAAAGAGTTCAGCAGCAGTATTAGTTGAGTATCCAAAAATTGCTGGAGTCTTTAAACATCTGATCCTCTAAACTCATCAACACTGTGAGTTAAGGTATTAGACTTAACAGACATCATTAGATTTAATATTACCAGTGTTATAGGCTCTTTTATTTTGACAAATTATATGCTTGAAAATCACTGTGCTTTAATTGAAGATGTTAGTGCATAAGTGATCTGATGGACAATTAGCATTGTCCCACGACATCTGATCTCCACGGATACAAGTTTAAACAGATTTAACCTCTTTTAGATGGTTTCCTAAAATTATAAACTTCCTAAACCATACTATGCTTACCACATTATCAGCTGTAGGGATTCTGTTTCCACATATAACCACCATAGGCTGTGTATGCTCATGTGAACTGTTCACTGCAGGCATTGCTGGGACATTAGTCGCTCTCGGACAATTGTTTTATAAGCCCAAATGACAAATGTTGGTCTTGGATTTTTCTAACAAATTCAGTAAATCATAAATCTTTTTCAAATTATGGTTTGTACTAAATCTGAAGTGGTTTAATCAAGATGCCTTCATGGACTCAGCCACAAGCCACTTCAGGCCCCAGTTCTGGAGCTGGAGTTATGGTTGTGGTCAGCGGGAGCTGGAGTCCCATTGGTATTAATTAAGCTGAAGTGGCCACAGGCAGACATGTGTTCAGAGGAAGTGGGAGAGGAGAAAACTGTCTGAGGAGAGTTCTGTTGCTCTCAAGGATTCCCTAACTGCCTCAAGTGCGACAGCAAGAAATCAAAAATACTCCCTCCCTCACCTTTAATGAAAGGAAGCCAGATGGACAATGTCCTTCAAAGTAATGTACACAGCTAATTCAAGAAGTGGCTTTGTAACACTTTGCAGGAATTTGATGAGGGCTGTCATGTATGGTAAAGCTTTACGAATGCCTTTTGGTGACCAGGCTTGGAGTTGTGCACTCTCACCCCAGCTCCTGAAAATGCAATAGTCTGTGCAGAAATGCTGAAAACCCTCATGGTTTCAGAGGAGGTGGTATTTTCTGCAAATGCCTAAGCTCTGCAATCAGACATGGTATGAAGAACCTCAGTCTTTGCTTAGAGAAAAAACATAACATCAAAATGACAGAAAAAAAAATTTAAAAGTGAATCACCAAAGCCTGAACACCAGAAAACCAAGCAAAACAAACTTCCTTATTTTTTTTTTAAATCAGACCAGTTTCATAACTGTTTGAGTTATATGCCTTGGCAAGGCTGCAACACTGTTTACCCATGAATATGAGATTCCTGGTTTCAGCTGCCGCCTTCTAGCTGAGGATATATCCTGTGGCCAGCAGCACAACCATGCTGGTGCCGAGGATGCTGGGACCCAGATCCCTGGTTACTGGAGGAGGTGAGTCAGCCAGAGCTGCTGCAGCCATCTGTGCAGGGCTCCCTGAGATGAGGAGGTGCACTGAGTCCAGCCTTATCCAGAAACACAAATGTTGGAGATTGGTTCTCATCTCTCACTTGTGAGTCACTCCTGGATTTCACCATCCCAGAAGGTCACTGAGGGGTGTGCTAGATATCTTATGCTGGTCCTGAGATAGAGTCTTGGGACTCTCTGCTATATGGAGATTCTGGTACACGGCCCCTGTGAACAAGAAGGCTCTGGTGATAGTTAAAAAAGATCTCTTATCACTAAAGACTAGACATGTTTGTAAAGATGAAGGGAACAGCAAGGGACTGGACACTACTGTTCAAGATTTCTTCATACACCATAGTGGAAAAAGAAGACACAAAGGCAATCTATCCCACTTCAAAACCATTTCAACAACTTCCCAATGTGAGCACAGCTACCAGCAATTTTGCTGGTTTACTGAGAACTTACTGGAAGTGCCCTTTCTAAGTTCATCAGAGATTTGTTCATGTTTGCTGTGTTACCACAGTGCTCTCCATGACTTACACAGCTGTCATCTTACACTCTGCTGGGTTTTCAAAGTTTTAGTGATCTTTCTTCACTCAATACAGCAGTGACATATTATATGCAAATGACAGTGCCATGTGTTCTGTGTATCTTTACTGTATACAACCCAGCCAACAGATGGTTTTAAACCATTGTATACAACGTGTATTCAATTCATGCAAAAGAACCCTGCAATCATTCTTTGTTTTGATTCAGAAGTTACTAGTGTTTGAATTGTGTAATCGCTATTTTGGAAAGCTCTCCCAGCTACTAAACAGCTGGTAATACTGTGGGCAAGTAGGAAATGCCTAGATTGCTTTCTTAGAATAGATGTCTAACAGTGACAGCATTAAAATAAAGCAAGATCAATGGCACTGTAGACCAAGTATCTCACAGTACACGTGATCAAGTGTTAGTGTAAACAACCCATATTTGCATCTCTCTTCCAGAATAATGACTACGGGTTTGGGTTTTTTTTCCCTTGAAGTTATTCAAGACATAACAAGACAAGAAAAGGCAGAGAGACCTTCCTTGGAAAGCTAAAGAAAATATTCTAGCCAATGAGAAAGGAAAAACAGCTGCTGAATGAAGCAGAGAGATTGTCTGCTTCAAGGAAATAAATGGAAAAGTTACAGAAGGTGTCTGTAATAGAGAACTTGTGATTGCTTTGGATATGGGGGTCCTGTGAGCTTGAAGAAGCTGACTGCATGACCACTGAAACACACCACCATGCCCTGGTTCTAAATGTCTGCACAGCTGTAATTCTGTCAAAGGAGACTCCATACCTCTGCTTTCCTCCACATAGGTGTGTGTATATCCCATGTAGAGCACAATATGCCCATCAGAGCATAGACTCTTTGTCTGGGTTTCTTAATGCTGAACTGCCCTGCACCCCTCAGTTATCTGTTTGCTAGCACCATCATGATTCAGTAGTTTATGATCCCTGAAAATTAGTAGAGAGAGGCATCCCTCAGCAAAGCATTCTGAACCACCCTGTAAAAGATCTATTGACTGTACAGGTGTTTGGGCATTAACTTCAGTGCTTAAATTAGTAACAGACACAGTCAGAAGGAAGAGAGTTCTCAGCCCTCCCTTGAGCATCTTCATAGGCCCCCATGGGCTGCAGCATCCCTGCTGGGTCTGTGCCAGGCACAGGCAAGTCCCTGCTGTGATGTTTTGCTAGAACAGAGGCTGGGCTCCAGCTGTTGGTCAAGGATTGGAGGAGGACCTCCAACTGTGTCATGGCTGCATGGCACAAAAAAGAGTTTGTTAGAAAAAGGTGTATACAATAGAGGACCCAAGGTTATTGGATACACATAACTTCAGGGCAGATCAAAACTTTAATTGTAGTGTTTCCTAACTTTCAAATTCTTGACATTCCAATTTTGATACTGTTCTTCAAAACTATTTTACCTGCAGTACAGATACAGTGAAGACACAGCTTTTATCCATATGGATGTGTAGTGTTTCCAGAAAGAATACAAATTTCAGAAAAGTCAGACTGAACAGAGGAAACAGTCTCAGGGCAGCATGAATTCTGGTCTAGCAGAATTAATAGCCATTTTACCTTGGGTTGCTTTAACCTGGTAACTTAATCTATAAGGGTCTGATATCCTATAAACATTTGTTCATCATTGTCTTTGAAAATGCATTTCTTCACTTCTAATTGGATTCAGTTTTATTGCTGTAAGAAAAAAAAACTCAGCACTTAGCACCAGTCAAACAGAATTAATTTCCCAGTAACTCAGAACACTCTCTTTGAAGGTGAGCTTGCTTTGCCAAATCTTTGAAGTTTGCCATATGTACCAATCCTGCTGCCAAATGCAGTGATGTGATTACAGACACACAGCTTTGGCAAATTTTCACTAAGACTTTGTCTTGATCAGAGATGTCTAAAGCTTGCCAGAAGCATGTAGAAACACGTAGACTGCTAATGGGTTGAGCTCCTAATAGGTGGACTGGGAATTATTTGAGAATACATATTTCCAAAGGAAGAAAAAGGTTTCTTTTCATTTAGCCTTAAATAGAAGAAGGCAACCTTGACAGAGCATGCTGGACCAGCATAGCTGGGTTAGAATCATAGAATCATCAAATCATTTAGGTTGGAAAAGATGCTTAAGATCTTACAGACCAACCCTTAACAGAACACTGCCAACTCCATCACTAAACCATGTCCCTAGGTGCCACATCTATGACTTTTCAATACCTCCAGGGATGGTGACTTAAACACCTCCCTGTGCAGCCCATTCCAAAGCTTGACAGCCCTTTAGGTGAAGAAATTTTTCCTAATATCCAATCTAAACCCTCCTTGACACAATGTGGGGCCATTTCCTCTTGTTCCCTCACTTGTCACTTGGGAGAAGAGACCAACACCCACCTCCCTGCACCCTCCTTCCAGGTAGTTGTAGAGAGCAATAGGCAGTGATTCTCACAGCTTGTCCTAAAGCTGATTCTTCAGCATCCTCCCATTCCTGGTTAATGTAGGGATGTTCCCAGCAGGTAGCTGCAACAGTGACGATGTCGGAAAGAACTGCTTGCTAAATTCCCTCTTCACCTTGGAAATGTCCAAGTCCCCTGTTGACGTAACAGCTTAGATACTGGCTGTGAAAACATTGTCTGAGGCCTTGGCTGATTTTCAGACATAGTTTTCTAATTAACCAAAATTTACTTGAATACAGTTGTTTGCTTGCCTTGAAGCTGCTCCAGGGCAAAGGACAGGTGGACTGTCCTAAGACTGAAGACCCACTGTGAAAAAGCAGCAGTCTTCTCTAGCCCTGGATAGGTCTGCTCGGTCTCTGAGCCTTGGTGCCAAGGGGTCCCAGTGACAGCTGGTAAACTCTTGCCTGTGTCAGGCCATAAATAGATGACACCTGAGTTTGGAGGATAAAAACAGTGGCTGCAGTCTGCCCTGCCTCAGTGTCCCTGTCTGTAAATGAGACTGATGACACTTCCTAGGAGGTAAAGTGCTCAGGGTCCTCAATGCTGATATGACCTGCTGAGATTTTTACATATGTGATTAACTCTCTCATACCAGATCACACTTTAATACCAATATCAATGAAAAAGAAAAGCTGTTAATTAGCAATTTCAATTAATCTGCAGGAGGTGAAAGCTACTACATTTTGTTATCATTGTGCAGATGCTATATGTGAAAGCCACAAAACTGCTAGACTCGGTGCACAAGGCAAGTGGTTAATTCTGGCCTTGTACTTCTAGTGGCATCTCCTACCCAACACAAATATTTCTCAGACTGGCTTATTGTGCTGGTTTGGGCTGTGGTAGAGTTAATTTTCTTCACAGTAATATGGGGCTATATTTTGGATTTGTGCTAAAAACAGTGTTGATAATACAGGGATGTTTTAGTTATTACTGAGCAGTGCTGACACAGATTCAAGGCCTTTTCTGCTCGTCACACTACCCCACCAGTGAGAAGGCTGAAGTAGGGAGGGAACACAGCTGGGACAGCTGGCCCCACCTGACCAAAGGGATATTCCATAATATATGATAACACGCTCCGCAATAAATCTAGGGGGCAGTTTGACTGGGGAGCTGCTGCTTGGGAATTAGCTGGGCATACTTCATTTGGTGGTGAGCAATTGTTTTCATTTGCATCACTTGTTTTTCTCGGGTTTTATTTCTCTCTTTTTGTTATTTTCCTTTTCATTACGATTTTTAAAAAGTGTATTTTATTTCAATTCTTAAACTGTTCTTATCTCCACCCATGAGCTTTATCACTTTTACCCTCCCAATTCTCTTTCCAATCCTGCTGAGGGGGAGTGAGCGAGCGACTGTGTGGTGCTTAGTTGCTGTCTGGTGTTAAAGCATGACACTTGTGTACTTCCTCTCCTAATTACCTGAGGAAGAACAGCAAAACTTTCTTCCAAGAGGTTTGCACCTTTCCTTGGCAGTCAGACCAAAATAGAGGAAGATGTTTCTTCTGCCAATTTCCCCTCCTGCCTGGCAGGAAAATGGGGATGGATCCTGCCACCTGAGAGGCCCTATAAGTGCAAGCACCAGCCTTGAGCAGCAAGTCACCCAAAGTGGCCAGCACACGTGCCAGATGGATGAGGCACAGCTTGAGTCACGGGCCTCGAACTGAGGATTATTGTTCCAAAATGGGCATATGTCAGCAGTGTTCAAGAAGCCCAAGCTCCATTCTGGTCTGCTTACCTTGGAGCTGCCAGTCTTGATGTGCTGGATTATGGGAATTGCTCCTTATGGCAGTTGGAGCCTGGCAGG
>NW_010236430.1:9528-15422 GCF_000690775.1 Eurypyga helias
GGGCCAGCTCACAGCAGCCCTGCAGATCCGTCAGCAACATCAAGGGCTGGCTCTAGCAGGAATCATCACTAACACAATATATTATGGGGTGTCTCCCAATCCTAACAAGACAAAGGGAAGGTAGGTGATCCAGTAAAATATTACTTTTACTGTGTTAGCTGGTTATTTCCAGCTAATGGCCATAAAAAATTCTGTATTTTCTGCAGTGCTATAATTAAAAAGCTTAGACAGCTCTCGGGCCAGGCATGAGAAGTTTCAGGTTTAGGTGGCAGTTTCCAGCAGGACAGTCCTGGGCTTGCCCTCCTTCTCATTTGCTGGACATACGAAGTCAGTGTGAGGTGCCTGCTAAAGTCTTTTTTGGGGATGCGATTTATCTCTTTGAGTTCTGCCTTAAATCCCATTCTATGTGTCTGTATCCTTTTAAGGAGAGATTGCTAAAAAGTAATTGCTAAAAGACTTTGCTGCAAAATCCAGCCCAGACAATTTTTGGTTGGTGAGTTCCACATGAACAATCCTTCTGGCATCAGGAGGTGCTGCACAGGCTATGGAGACCTTGCAGGGAATGCAAGAAGCTGTTTCCTTTGGCTGTCTGAGCTGGGGGACTGAGGGACAACAGCACCTCCTGACCCATCAGAGTCCAGATGTGCAACCTGGCCAGTTGTGCCACTGATCCATTTCTGCCCATGTACCTGATTTCATTTCTGCATTCTGAGGCTGCATCCAGGTCTCGGACTCATACAGGGGTGGGCAAAGCCAGGATCTACCTGGTCCACCAGGCCTAATTTACCTTGGGGAACAGAAGTCAGGTGTGATACATAGAGTTTTCAAGGATAAGCATCACTGCTAAGGAGAAGCTTTACATTTAGAGCAACAAGGTGTTAGATTAGATAGTACTAAGGGCTGAAAACTGACACCCTCACTGGTCACTCTTTGCCTCTGGGAACACAAATACACAGAGTCCTGTCATCTCTACAGTACCCCAGGCCACTGAGGGAATTTAACTGGCCTGATCCTCACCCATTGCTACCCACCTGCTTCAGCAGCCCCCAAGTGACTCTTGGCACATGAGCATCTCCCCAGGCTCAGGTTTTCTGATAAGACCTTCCATGCTGAGCACTTCATCTGCTATAAGGCTGCAAGAAAAAGCAGCACCAGAAGCAGAAACTGAATTTTTATCTTGCTGCTGTTCTCTTTCTCCTTTTGGGTGATTTTGAGGGACTTCTTATATCTTCAAGTAAAATAAGACTGAATCAAAAAACTAGGTTCCACTCTTGCCAGCTAACTTCTCTTTTCTCTCAGAACTGTCCTTTCAAAAGCTATCTAAATCACTCTCAAGCCAGGAGTTTTCCCAGACATACTTTAGAGCTAAAAGGACAGGGAACAGTTCTTCCATTGCAAGCCTTATTTAGACATTTACATGTGAATTTTTGAATTGTTTTCCTTTCTTTTTCTATAGCATTAGTAAGAAATAGATCACAGTGCTCACTATGGTGAAAGCAGACTGGCAACAGTTTGACACACAGCCCAAGACCATTTTTAACCATCTGATGCTGGTTTAACCATCTGACACTCAGCTGTTCAAAATGTGCAGCAGGATCCAGTGTTGTGTAGCATTGACCTTTGAAGTTTTGGGTCATACTGGGAAAATTCATCAAAGCAGATCATTTCAATATCAATTCTTCTATCAGACCAGGAGGGAAGACAGGATGAGAAAATAAGAAAAGCAGATACCATGATCCAACCTAAATTAGTTTGTCCCAGTCCATATTGTTTCCCAAAACACCATCTGAGAAGTGGGAGGTAGCTGAAGATTTCCACGCTTCAGACATAACTCCTCCACTTCTCCTCCCCAGCTGAGTCCTATCAGGGTGACAGTAGGTCCAGGGGGACTAGGAGTATCAGAGGCAATCTTCAGCAGTGTCTCTGGGACATTTCTGGGCTACCTAATCTTTGCAAAGTGGTAAGAAGCAGATCAGAGCCTGCACACATTGTAACCCATCCTCCACACTGCACTGTGGAGTCCATTGGCTCCATTTAGATGTGGGGCCAATAAAAGCCAACATTTTTAATCTAAGAATGAGGTAGAGGCATGAAGCTGACACTGAACAGCAACACAACACAAGCTGGTTCCCAACAGACATTTCCAAACTAATTTTCAGTCAGCTGAGACTCAAAAAATTCTCTGTTTGTCTTTCTGTACATCCAGTCATTTAAAATATTATAATAGGAGACACTTTTGGATTACAGCTCCTTTTGGAAGGAAATCAAACCTCTTTGCTATTTAAAAATAAATGCTGAATTGTTTCAAAGACATTAATAATATTATGTCCAGTGGAGATGTGCTACACTTTTCAAGATGCCTAGTTTGTACTGACAACAATTCAAATATATTTATGTTGTCCCATCAAAAACTCAGTAGTTTCGACTTTCAAGAAGACATTTTTTAAACATCTTGGGTAAATGGAGAATTTGACTTTCTGCCCGGGACACCCTGAGAGCTGCTCCTTACAAAAAAAGGGGAGAAAAAAAGCAACTAATAGGATAATAAATCCCAACATTTTTCTCTAAACAAGAGTTGTTTTAGTCAAACTAGCATTCACTTTATTTATAATAGCGCCCTACGCTTCTTTAGGCTATTGTATTTAATAAAAAACTCTGGACTCATCCATCATTATGCACACTTTACTGATTTCACTTTAAACATCACTGACTAAAACTTCCATTTATCAAGCCTGTTTTGCCTAGAAGTTGCAGGCTAATTTATTTTCACTTTGAAAGATTTGGTATCTTTGTATTGCGGTGAACACAGTGTTTGTCAGAGATTCACACTGCAGGGAATGAGCCCTGGTGAAATCGGTGTGTCCATCCACCACACATGAACACAAACTGTCATCTCCTAGGAGCCACCGAAGGTGAAGGGGGACCCTGGGTGGGCACTGGGTTGGAGGACAGATGATGTTTTGTGCTGTACCATGCTGCAACAGCTGGATACAGAGGCAGGGTATGGCTCTCAGGGGAGACAGGAATG
Organism: Eurypyga helias; assembly: GCF_000690775.1. Taxonomy (NCBI): domain Eukaryota; kingdom Metazoa; phylum Chordata; class Aves; order Eurypygiformes; family Eurypygidae; genus Eurypyga; species Eurypyga helias. The sequence continues at coordinate 12,557 of NW_010236430.1, forward strand.
CACAGGGAGAGATGGGGGGGTCCCAAATCTGGCACAGGAGGGTTCTAAGGAAGAAAAACAAGCACAGGTAAGCATCACAGATTTGTAGTACATTTTGAACCTCACCAGACCTATGCAAAAAGAAATTCTAAATACAAAAGTAAAAGCCAAACTTAGCTAACCAGGCCAGCAAAGAGTAAGGAGGTGTTATGCTGACCTCAGAGATCTTTTCGGCTCCTTCTAGACTGAAAGAAGCTCTGCCTCTCCCATATGCATATGTGGGGTCATCCTCCACTTTTGTCCCTACAATGTGGTTTCTACAGCAGCAGACAACATAAACTCCAGTGAGAAAACCCATGAAAGGAACAAACTCCAGAAAACTTCCTCCAAGTTTGTTCCACCAAAAGCAGGACATAGGCCAGAAAGAAATCCCTGCTTTTGGCAGTGACCAGAGCCCTGTGCTCCCTTCTCCCCACCACTCTGGGAAGAGAGCAGATGATGACCAAAACCACAGCTATACTGCGGTGGATGTAGGAGCAGGAACGAAGACTGGGCTGTGCTATTGCAGCAGAGTAAGGGGCTAGCTTGCTTTTCACTGGTATACTGGAGGCTGTGATGTACATGTTTGGCCCTTACTGATCCACCCAGCAGTGAGTAGCCTATGCAAGTCATCTACTGCATGCTGAGAAACTTTAGTGATTTCATTTGACCCAGCACTGTGAAGAAAGGCTGTATTTTGCATAAAGCCAGCATTGACTGGTTTATAACTCTGCATCACCCCAAAATTGTTTCTTCTCGTAGGTTTTTCCCACACACACATTTGAATTAAGTTGACCAAACCATTTAAAGCATCTTCCAAAACACACAGTATGGGTGCATATGAAAGGAAACCAGCTCAGCATTAATCAGGCTCTGCAGCTCTGCTCTGCGGTTGGATTGCTGCATGTGATGGGGAGGAGGGGGATTGCCAGAAATCCTTTGTTAAAAACAGTAATTCTTAGCAACACCAGCAGCCACTTATCAGGTTTCAAATGTACCACATTCTTCCAGCAGCTTGTTTTTCTTTTTTTTTCTTTCATAAATTTCCAAACTGACGTTTGCAGGCACACCAAATGTCAAAAGGTAGTTATGAATATCCTGTAAGTCCTAAGAAAAACCTGGCCAGTCTTTAGTGATGATGTTTTCTTCTGGCTGTTGGAGTGGGGATACCTCTGCACTAGCTCTGTCTCTGACAGTGCCCACACCAAAGCCTCGGGCACATCACTTAACCTTGCTGTCCATCATCCATGCAGCAGCTACGCTAACGCAAGCGTAGGCCTCGGACCTGTCACGCAGATCAGTGCACAGGGTTTGGAAAGCACATCAGCGGTAGAAGGTACTCTGCACAGATCAGGTATTACTGGGGGCCCTTCTTCATCATCATTGCTTCAATAAAGCCAGGACAGCAGAGAACCTAGACTCAAGTACCAGCTGTACAGGCAAAGCTCTAATTTTACTGTGCTTGGTACTGGTTTAGGGACAGACACATCTTTTCTGAGCAAGCATGAGAGGTGAAGAGAAGAGAATCATAGAATTGTAAAATGGTTTGTGTTGGAAGGGACCTTTAAAGGTCATCTTGTTCACTCCCCCTGCAATGATCAACTAGATCAGGCTGCTCAGAACCCTGTCCAACCTGACCTGGAATGTTCCCAGGGATGGTCATCTACCACTTCTCTGGGAAACCTGCTCCATTGTTTCACCACCCTCATTGCAAAAACTTTCTTTCTTACAACTAGTCTGAATCTGCCTTCTTTTAGTTTAAAACCATTACCCCTTACCACAACAAGCTCTGCTAAAAGGTTTGTCCCCATCTTATAAGCATCCTTTAGGTACTGGAAAGCTGCTATAAGGACTCCCTTCCCTTCCCTTTCCCTTTCCCTTTCCCCTTCCCCTTCCCCTTCCCCTTCTCTTCCCTTCCCTTCCCTGAACACCACCAACTGTCTCAGTCTTTCTTCACAGGACAGGTGCTCCATTCCCCTGATCATCTTCACAGCCCACCTCTGGACCCACTCCAACAGTTCCATGTCTTTCCTGTGCTGAGGGCCCCAGAGCTAGACACAGTACTGCAGGTGGGGTCTGACAAGAGCAGAGGGGAAGAAACCCCTCCCTCGACCTGCTGGACACATTTCTCTGGATACAGCCCAGGATACAGTTGGCTTTCTGGGCTGCCAGTGCACACTGTCGGGCATGTCCAGCTTTTCATCCACCAGTCCCCCCAAGTCCTTCTCCTCAGGGCTGCTCTCAGTCCCTTCACCCAACAGCCTGTATTGATACCCAGGATTGCTCCTACCCATGTGCAGGACTTCTCACTTGGCCTTTTGAACTTCATGAGGTTCACATGAGCCCAATTCTTGAGCTTGTTCAGGTCTCTCCGGATGGAATCCCGTCCCTCAGGCATGTCAACCACACCACACAGCTTGCTAAATACAGTATTAAGCAGTTGAGTTTATGCCAAATATCCATATTAGTGTCTAATATTTCATTTTTTTCAAATCCCACTAATTTTGTGGCCTTGTGACAGTGAGATGTAAAGGTTAAAGATGCATAGAATTAAAAAGCAAAGATTTAGCTGGGTTGGTTTACAATATAATGTGGTAGTACACAACTATTAGTTTAACTCAAGTTTCCTGGAGAACACCTTTCTGTTTTGCCCAGTGACAAAAAGGGTAAATAGAGGTACCTGACTTCTCTTTTTCTTTTTTTTTTTTCCCATCATCATTTACCTCTCTAGCAGGTCCCATTTTATTCTCTCTCTATTTTTGATAAGCAAATAGCCACAAATCATTAAAATCTCTCTCTTTCTTCTGTTTTCATTATTCCTTTTGACTATCATAGAATCATAGAATGG
>NW_010236431.1:0-36847 GCF_000690775.1 Eurypyga helias
CGGAGTTAAACCATGACAGTTTGCCATGTTCCGATTATGGAATTTCCATCATCATTTTAAACCTGAGGAATAGGGTATATGTTTGATAACATTTCATCTGCCTTTAGAACAAAATGGTTCTTATCAGAAAATACACATACTTTTTTGCATTTCAATCACAGTTTCACGGCTAGATATTAACCAAATAAAAAAGGATTTAAAACCACATGCTATGTAAACACATTTGTCATCTTCCTCAGGGAAATACAGGTCTAGTTGGTGTGTTCTGGTGTAAAATTTGTTCCTGTGTAAAACCTTGACTTTGTGTAGAAGCAAAACATCACAGAAGCTTATGTTAAAACACATAATGAGTTATGGATAGGCTTCTTAAAACACCCTGGTAAGCATAGAGTGGATGTAAGTGAACAAGCCCATCCAACCTGTTGACCTACAGTCGCTACATTTTTTGCGTCATCAGATGCAAAAGGTAGAGGAGTTCAGGTGTAAAGTAGCCAAGTTCTATTGCAGGCCAGAGCAGTTCCTTCTTCTTGAGCTCTCCTCTAACAGAGGTAATGAATGTTTACTGCCCTCTGATCTTGTGTGCACTGGCTGTGTGCCTGGATTGTGCCCTCGATCAGATTTCATTGCTGCAGCAAGTGTATCATTGATGTTTTTTGATCATCTCGAGATGAAAGGTTCTGGGTAGGTTTTCATGAATTGTATTACCATCTTTTCACAGGAAACCATCTTCTCTGGCTTTTCCTGTTACATAGTGTCTCACAAATTTCTTTCTTACAGGATTTCATTTTGCCAGTGTACTTCAACTCCTTTCTTTAAGGTTTGTGCAAAGCAATGTATTTCTTAGCTGTGGTCATATTCTTTATCCTAACTTCATAATTTATTTGGCTGCACTCCTTTTTTCACTACCAGACTGTAGAATTATTTTCCACAGCAAGCTATCATTTGATATCCAACTTGACAGTGTAAATAAGCTGTACATGGTTATTGTGTTTTGATTGAAGTTTTTCATTATGCTCCTCCGAGCTTTCCTTTTGGCCTTTCGAGAGCTCACGGCAGACATACTGTGCATGATTCACGGATTCCTGCTACTTCACCTCAGTATTTTCTTTCCTCTTCTGGAGACTAGTTGGTCACATGTCCATGAACCAGTGCATCTGTCTGTATGTTGATATTGAGTTTTGCTTTAACAAGTTGGCTTAATTCACGTTCCTTCTGCACAGTTCTGCTACTCTTAAAATATACTTTAAATTCTAGTATTCCAACAGCCTTTAAAAACTCAAACAGAGCTTAAGATACTGGATTCTTGTACCACAGAAAATCTAACCAAGGATTGCGGGAGACCATGTACTCTTAGCCGTTTTGCAGCTGGTTTTTAAGTCTTCAGGCAAAAAAAGAAATGTACAATAGACTGGAACTGCTCAAGTCATAGAATAAAATGAAGGCGGTGGTGACACTAATTCCACCTGAACTTCCATGGAGATATAATGACGAGCACATGGCTATACTGGCTTGCAATGGCTTCTTCAGCCAAATTCTAGCCATCAGATCTTACAATATAAGGATGATAGTATAGGTGACTATGTAAGGGAAAAGTGAGCTTCCAAACAAAACTGTGTGCACTGCTGGGAGGTGCTGGTCTTTCAGGATGTAACACTGAATTGGTGCTTTATCGATGCCTCTGCATTGCTCAAAGGGGTCATTTTGCAGATGAGAGTAAAACAGCTTCTCATCATCCAGGTTAGCCAGCGTTTTTGGAGGAATAAGGCTTACATTTGTTCTGGGTGTTTACATTCTTTCTTTCTTCATAGCATCATTGTGCTTTATGTTACCTCTTAGACTAAAGTTGAGCATTAAAGAGAAGTGTACTGTTGTTCTGCTCCCATTATCCTTCTCGTGGTTGGTTTTATTTCACCGGTGACTGAAATGATCAATTGGTGTCTAGGCTTTTTTATCAGTCAAGGTACAAATAAGGTGTATCGTTAGAAAAGATACAGATTTTATTCACTAACTCATTATTAGTGGAATGATTGATCTTCTTTTTCAGAAACGAAATAGAGCCTCCTTTTGACAAAAAGGAAAGATGTTGACAGGAAATAACTCTATTTGGGAAAAAAAGAAGAAAAGGTTTTAGCCATTTGTAGCTGTTTAATGCTAAGGAAGGGAAAGGTAAAAATTCACTAATCCAACAACATAATAGAGTATACTGCTGATTTGATCAATAATAGCTGGGGGGCTCATGAGCAATTTTTTAGGACACCCAAAGGCCTAATTTCACAGCTAGACTGAGCTGAGGGTGCTCAGCATCTCTGTATTGTAGGGCCTCAACTGTGTGTGCAAGACTCAAGGCTCCGTGAATATGAACAAGGCAACAACATAAAATAGGTGAGAGAATCTTAACAGAAGTTACTGCTTGTCAGCATTGGCTAAACCTTCCCTTTCTTGGGTGGTTCTGCAGCTGGTTAGAGCCCTGAGGGGAGAGGGTAGAGCAGCACAGCCTGGGACACCCCATGCAGAGTCTGTATGTCTTCCGAGGCATCTAAGCATCTTTTCTGACTAACTGGGGGTCTTACGGTGGTATGTAAGGTCTTACTTCACTGCAGTGAGGGACACACATATCACAGGGAAGCTGTAGTAAGGTGAAGGCACATGCAGCTACATAGAAGTGCCAGCCAGAGTGGTGGACTGATTAGTCTTTCAAAACTAATTATCTACATGTTGTATGCAGATTTTACTCTCCAGTGTTCATGGACAGAGCTTGATCTTCCTTATCTGACGGAGAAATATTATCTGGCAGGCAGTCGCATAAGCATTACAGTTTTTGACAGAAAGCTCATGCTTATCTCCTGTTCTTCATGTGTCCGATGGAAACTAATCATGAGAAAGGATTTGGATTTAAATCACTGCACAAATAGTACAACATTATAAATATCTGACATATTTTAGTGTTTGACTGTCGGCCTGATTCTGTGCCCTGTGCATCTGTACCGGTGCTCAGTTTTTTGGGACAAGCTGGTTAGTGTTCATGGGTGGATTTGCTCAGAAAAGCTGTATCTTGGTCTGAGTAAGGGAGAGGAAAAGTTTGTGTCTGTGCACGCAAATCAGCTTTACCTTTGTTGGATACCTCCTTGTTAGACAGAGGTACCACTGACTTCTTGCGTGAGACTCTGCGAGACGTACTGATGTTCTCATTTTGTATTTTATACTAATGCAAAACAAGCCTACTCACACATCGCATAAAGCAACAACGATGTTCCAAACAGAAATGCCATTCTAAAACTCGATTATTGGCACAAGCCCAGATCTGTAAGGGATGCTGAGGCTACTACAAAAGTGCGTTTTCACACATGAATAAGCTCCAGAAGTCATATTAAAAAAGGTCATCACCTCATGTTAACCTTCTTTGGTAAACTGTCATTTCTTATTTATGTTACTGTGCTCTCATCTGTCAAGGCAACTGAAGGAAAGTAGAGACAAATGAAGTCCTGTGGTTAGCTGTTGGTGAAAAGAAGCTTTTATTTTACTGAGTAGAGTAATGTTGCAATCACTGCAACCCCATCCCTAGGTGTTTCAGTCAAGCCCTGGAGCCCTGGCAGGACTCCTGACCTTTGCCGGGGGACTTCCAGCACGGCTGTGTACAGAGCCGAGCTGGGACTTTGCAAGGCCACCACTGCTTACCCCAGTCACATCATAGTCTCTGGTGTCACTGATGTGACTCTGCACCTCTAGGGAACCACCTAGGAAGTTTTATTTATTTATTTTTAGATAGAAATTAGTCCATTGGAGGTATTCAGGGTGCTTTTTGCATTGTCTTATCCCAGAAAGTTGCATTTGACTCATACCACCATGGCATGCCATGACACAGAATTATTTTAAGGAACGCTTCAATAGATGGAGAATAAGGACAATAAATCATATTTTACAAAATGAAAAATATACTAGTTTGGATCACACGTGCAACAAGTATCACTCAGCATGAACTCGGGTCTTGGAGCATTAGAGTGAAGGCACCCAGCCATATTTGTCTTTCTCTATTCCAAGACTGTGTCTTGAGGTATGGAAATAAAACCAGTTGCACGAATTGTATCACAATTATGTTATTATTTGTAACTCAATTACTGTGCCAACTTAATGTCTGCCTTAGAAAATTAGGGAACTGGACAACACAGTGTTGTGACTTTAACAGAGCCTGGGTAAACAGTCTCAATAACTAAGATATTTTAAAGTGTTGGTTTTAAACAGTAATTCAAAAAGGAAGAGGGGAAAAAAATAGCCAAAGGAAAAATAAATGTGTGAGAAAAGAGGACACAACCTTATTTCTGGTGTCTCCAATCCTGTTGTTAGATGTTTCCAGGTGCCCTGGGACTCCCAGCATGAGTTCTTATAGCCGAGTCAGAAAACTCCAAGTATTTAAGTTTCAAAACACAGAAAAGCTGTGAAGCACTCTGTCAGAGGCTGAAGAATAAACATGTTGTTCTCCATTAGTTTGTACATCCAGAATATTGGTAGATGTCTGATCATCTGAAGTGAATTTAACAAGAAGCAATAGCTGGTTTTACATGTAAATATCGTTTGTTTATGGTTGTGCCTAACTGTCAAATCAGTATCTTTAGTCACAAATAAAAAGCGTAATTATTGCTTTTGCTTTCAGATTGCAGTTGACAAAAATCAAGGGTTCCCTTACTCCCCTCATAAAGGGAAATATTTTCACTAAGATTAAGGATTAATTGTGCATTTTAAACATTATTGAGCATCATGCAGTCAGACTTCTGTGGTTTTCTGGCAGGAGAATTTAGGCTGGAGAACTGTGTGGTGTTTGTGCATGGCTGCAGAGAGGATCCTCGACAGAAACTACCCTAACACATTCATAGCTGTATTTGCAAACCTGATTGGGAACTCAATGTTATTGCTACTCCTGAATAAATTGGGAAATTCCCCATTCTCATTTTTAAGCGTTTGGCTCTTGAGAAGTAAGGAAGGCTGGAGGGCGTTTGTCTGACCTTTCTTATGCACCCCTGTGCTGCATTTGGAGCCATCAGGGGATCAGTAGCTGTGAGAAGCTGTTGCATTCTCCTCTGCAGATAGCGTCAGCTTTCGGCATTTCTTTTTTCGGGGTAGTACTGCAGCAAAAAATGTGCTCAAAACAGGGACTAAAAACTGCAACAGATACATAGTAAAGGTAACACTAACTGTAGGTTATTGGACCTTATAAATCAATATGTGAATCTTGATTAATGGCAGGAACCCGAACTGAATTTCAGCAGGCTCATTTCAGGCTCTGTCGTGGTTTAGCACCAGTCAGCAATCAAGCACTACATGGCTGCTCACTCACCACCACCCCCACTTGTACTACTGCTAATAATGATAATATGTAATGAAAAGGAAAACAGCAATGGGGAAAATAAACCCCAAATAATACAACAACTCACCACCCACTGACCGATGTCCAGCCAGTCCCTGAGCAGCATGAGCCAGAGAGACAGAGCCTGAGAGAACACCCTGGCCAGCTTCCCCCTATTTATATACTGAATGTGCTGTTTGATGGTGTGAAATGTCCCTTTGGTCAGTTTAGGTCACTGTCCTGGGTGTGTCCCCTCCCAGCTTCTTGTAGAGAAGAATCTGGGAACACAGGGGCAGTATGAGAAACTGAAAAAGGCTTTGGATTAATGTACACATTGCTTGGCAACAAGAGAAAACATTAGTGTGTTGTCAACATTCTTCTCAGCACAAATCCAAATCATAGCCTCATACTTAGCTGCTGTGAAAAAAATTAACTCTATCCCAGCCAAAACCAGCACAGGCTCACAGAAGTGCTGTGGTTTGGTTTGGTCAGTCCCCTCTCATTTTGTGCACCCTCCCAAACTTAATCCACTCAACCGGAAGATGCATGAACCCTTTCAATCTCATTAAAATGTATCATATACTACACTCAGCAAAATGGGAGGCCTTTTGGGTCTGAGCCTTTTCTCATCAGCCAGGGAAGGGTAAATATGTCACTTGGAATGGCTCAGACACTTCCAACCTATCTGTTGAGGACTGACATGGCAGTCTTCGCTGAGAAAAGCATCTGATGTTCTGGTAATTGATTTATTTTTGAATTTTAATTTCACTTGTTTAGATTTTCCCTGATTCATGCATGAGTATTGCTGAAGTCTCCCCACTCCTCTCTTACACATTGAACAAAGATGGTTGTGAGCTAAACCATGTAATTTCTCACATCTGAAATCCCTCGAGGTAGATGAAGTCGTGATGGCTTCCTCCAAAGCTAATATTGCCATTGAAGAGTGATCTCGTTTATCCTGGATGCATGTTTTCATTGATGGGAGCTGAGGACAGGCACAGCCAGTTTTCTGTCACTTTTTAAGCAGAAGTTTTATGCAGACCAGTTGGGTAAAAAGGGCTGATGTCAAGAGCAATAACCTAATCTGAGGCTCCAAAGCAACAGCTGAAGGAGTCCTACCTGCATTTGCAGCCTTGGCTCTCTGCACAGACTGGGACTACTTCTATTTCAAGAATTCAGTGATTATTTTAAGATCATCTTGGTAAATCTTTTTTTTTTCTTTTCTCTCATGGATATGGGGCTTTTTGGTGTATAGATTTTTCTCTTTGAATGTTTAATTCAACTGCAGCATTTTTATAGCAGCCTTTTTTGCATAACCAAAGCATGCAACTGGCTGTTTAATTTTCAGGTTATGTAAGGATTACATGGGGTTGGGTGTAGCACGGCGTGTCGGCATGTCGTACGGTTCCTGCAGCCCATCTGCTGCTGTGTTCCAAAGCAGCATGGTTTTTAAAAAGCATGGTATTATTCAAAAAACACAAAAAACTGGCACCTCGTTCTGCGTCTCAGTTATCAGATGAATTATTGATCACTGATCTGACACGGACTGAAAGGGAAAAATTGTTTCTAGATGTCACAGGCCTCCCAGGTAACGACAAACGAAGAGCCCCATCTCAACGGCGTCTGCTGGTCTAGTCCATATGGCGCTCGAAAGCTCGCCGTGCGTCACAGCTGATTATAGACCCAGCACATGCGCTGCTTCCCCAGGGCTTCCAGCTCCCGTGTCTTCCTCTGGGATCTGAAAAGCCTCACGTGGGCCCTACCAGCTGGAAGGGAATACTGAGCGAGAACTGATTCTCTTTGGTCAGGAACGGTGCGGAAAGTGTAGGGAGAAGGACAATCGTCCTAGATTTCTCTGTGCGTCACTCCAGTTCTGGCAGTCGTGAGTTTGTGCAGAAAGCTGGGCATGAACAAACATACTGGCCTGAAAAGTTTTCTTTGTCCAAGCTGCCTGATGGTTAAAGCTTTATTCATCAGCTTGTGACAAAACATCCAAAGTTTGGAAATACTATAGCATTTACTACACCAGTAGGGATTTAATGTGACTTAATTAATGCAAGAGCTTTGAACAGTTTGATGAAAAGCACTATGTAACTGTATGAAAGGACTATTATTGTCCAGACAAAATACAATATTTGGGAATAATGTGACAAAAATGATAGACTGCGGTAGCAATATGTTTTGAGATATTTCTAGGGCTCTGATTAGTTTATATTAGCTAGTTTCTAGCATTTATGACTATCTCTGAAAGGCAGGTTATGGAGAATGTTAACATTCCACTGGGCTGATTGACAAGAATTAGTTTATTTTAAAGGAAAGGAAAGAAGCATGGTATTGTTGCAGCTGACTGATGTGAATTAAAAGCTAGGTAATCTTTTCCGCAATTACAGAGATACAATGATTGCTGTTGTCAGAGAAGAAAATACAGTCGTACTTTTAAGAATCATTGTGTAGGAAGAGCTTTGCAAGCCTGAAATTGAAGCTCTGGTCGTGGTCTCCAAAATTACAGTTAGCAGTAATTTTATGCAGAAGCAAGACTTTTGAATACTTAAATTATAGCTTGTTGGTAGCAAGGTATTTACGAGCAAATATAAGCATCTTATAAACAGCACATGAGTCATCTTGGTGTTCATTTTGAGCACATGGAAAATGGAAATTGCAACTGAATTATTCTTGTGTAGAGAGGCAAGGCTTAGAAACCTTCAATGCATGCTTTAAATGGAAATTATGAGAGGAAAAATGTGTACATATACATTTCAGTGGAGAATGTTGTGCAGGGTAACTACTGCTTTTTCTGTAGCTTTGCCTACGGGCTGTGTAAACAAGGACTAACGGCAGAAACAGAGATAGGAAGAAGTACAACTCCTGAGTGGTGGTTATATTCCTCTTTAGAAACATTTAATACCAATCGTCACTGGGACAACTAATAGAAATCCCAATTTTTTTTTTTTACTGAAATGCCTGTGGATTTTACGAGCTATCTTGATATATCCTTAAAAAGCTTTAAAACAATTTGTGATAAAATCTAGACCAAACAGAAATCTGTGAGCTTCTCTGTTCAAAGCATTGGCCCAAAGGAAGCGATCCAGACATGACTGTCAGCAAGATAGCAACTGCTGGGAGGGCTACAGTTCTTTATTAAAAGATCAGTAGTTTGATGAGCATCATATTAGATTACTCAAACTTCAATTACATGAGCACCTGAGGGCTTTAACTGGGATTTATTAGAAGACCAGCTTGAAATAAACCTGCCGTTGTTGCATACCGCATCTTTGAAAGACCCACCTGAGGACCTTGTTAACAGTTCGTATCCCAGAAGGGATTCACTGTCAGCCTAGAAGTTCAAAAACAACTAATAAAAATGGAGCAAACAGGTGATTAATTTGATGTCATCTTTAATCTCAGTAAGAGGGAAAAAAAGGCAATCATTTTGTGCTTGGTGACATTGTCCATTAGGATCCAGCTCTAGAAGTTGGTATGGACAGGTTTGGAATGTGTTAACGCCGCTGCTGTCATCTTGCAGATGAATCTCTGCAGAGTCAGGACTAATACATGTCATAAGGAAGCAGAGCGAGAAAATCTCTGTAACGTGCTGCCCTTTGCTCACTGGAGATCCATGTTGCAGATTGGCCTGGAGTTGGGATAGCTGTGCTGGGGGACCAGCACTTGTGGAGGCTTCCCGAGAAGGTGCCACGTCAACTAATGGCTGTAGAGCAACGTCAGCGGGACAGTTCTTACAGAAATGGAGTGGATGGTGGTGTAGTCATGTCTGGGTGAGATTGGCAGAGAGGTTGGTGGCTGAATGGTGTGTTTTTCCTCCCTGTTTTCCTAATCCTACAGGGTGTTGTCGCTGCAAGCGTGGTGCCAGCGTTGCACATGCTTGACGTGTTGAACGTTACGGTTCTGACTGGCGATTGCTCCTCCCAAACCAATAATTACCAACATGGGCTTATGTTCCTCTCGGTTTGTGTGACAAGTCTAGCCACGTGATGGCTTAAAGCTTCTTTCCAACCCAAGCAGGACATCCATCACAAACAGCATTCATGTTTCCAACTAGCAGAGAATACGTTCTGTAAACTGGAAACGTCAGATTATGAAGGTGTTTGCATGATTATAATTTTCTTCTGCGTATTTCACCTACTGAGTATGGAAAAGACAATTCTCTCTGTATCCTACTGTAGTAAAGATGCTTACTGAGCTCAGCGAGCGGGCATTAATATTGCTGCTAACAAAACCCAGATGTTCTCATCAGAGCAGTCATTTCTCTTTTTATTCCATAACAGTTTTTTCAAACTGTCATATCCTGCCGTGAGAAGATGCTGATGGCCCAACATATAAATGTCCTTAGTACCTCTCAGATTTGAATCTGCACAAGGAGTTTGGGCTGTATCACGCTGTCGCTCGTTAAGTACATGTCGTAGAGATCCTTCTCTCCTTTGCCACCCTCCCGCCTCCCAGCACGGCCTGGCTGAATTGTGCTGCAGAACTGTGTTTAAAAATTGATAGTCCCATAACAACTTTTCCTTCTATTCTGCCCCACGTCAGAAAAACTTGCAGGAGCGTTGTTGCGGTGAAGCTGCTGATGCTCGTGATGCAAAGCCTCTTTCCTAAGCAGGAATTACATAAAACTTTAATTACTGTGTTTCAGCCCACACTGCTGCGGTGCAAAGGCAAAACGTCCTCTTCCAACTTGGCTGTTCACATTGGTGCGCTCGCTTCTTTCCTGCAGGAAACAGTAAAATTAATGAGGCTGTTTTCTTCAGTATATAAACACTTTCAAAGATCATGTTAGGTGTTTGGATTGTCATTCTTCAGCTTTACTCCCTTGTTATTTCATGTGGTCATTCACTTACCCTGGCACCGGTTTTCCACGGCGCGTCTATGCCCGTCTGTGGGGGTTTCATACTGATGTGAATTGGAGTCATCAAGGGTGTACAGTTGCCAAAATATCTATTAATATAACCCTACCGTGGAGGCTGGTAACCCGATCAGTCTTCCTTTTTGGCTTTACTTTGCGGAGATGCTGTGTACTACTCCAAGATTCAGAAATGGATCGTTCTTTTTTGTTTTAAAGACCAGGAGTGGAGAAAAACTGTACAGATCTGCTTTGTGAAAAGGGGAAAAGTATTTCTTCGCGGCTGTGTGAAAACGTCACGGCGTTACCTGAGGTCGGTCCATGAAATCATCACGTTCCTTAATTTAATTCTATACTCTGATTTTTCTAGCAGATTATCTGGCCCCAATAATTGCTTAAAACTCATATATACATATATATATGTCTCTGTGTGTATATTTAATGAAGAATACCTTGAAACTCTAATTAGGGCTGCTTGACTCCAAAGCAGTTTACATATCACAGGCTTACACAGCTATCAAACAGATGCTTCTCCTTCTTTTCATTCAACTGACATTTTCATTTTCTCTGCATATTTTGAGGACTGAGCAGTGATGTGTTTTGACTCCTGAGGCTACAGACGATATCAAAATGAGGATTAGAAATGAAGCTTTACCTGTCAATTAAGTTGTTAAGCTTGTCCTCCACAGCGTCTACACTTTCAAATGGCCTGTTTATTGAATTTGAAATAGTTTTCATTCTTGACCTTGTTAAAATTGAATGGACAGTTCTAATTATAATCTTCAGAGTTTTCAGCTGCAACATATGGTTTGCATATAGAGTTGTGGATGAGGGGCTCTTGGCTGTTTGTTGAGCTAAACCACTGTTAACTGTCTCGGGAGAGATTGGCATGTCAGGCATTGAAAGTAAGCAGAAATCGGCAATAGAGTTATTGGTCATTTTTGTTTTTCCACATCACTCCTTCCAAGAGATCTGCTCTTGAGGGACATATGAGAAATTAACTGGGATTGCGGGATCCACTTGTTGGTGAGGAACAAGTCACCACTTTCAGGGGTTGCATTGTGCCAGTCTTTGTATGAAAGCAACATTAAAACAGAAATCTGAGCACTTTTCTCCCTGATATATTCCTCCCCTGTCCCAACAATGAATTCAGATTACCAGGATCTTTTTGCAGATCAATGTCGTTCTTTCAAATAGTCAGTGGCCCCCACTAACATGGTTGTGTGACGTCTCACAGCAATTTATTCATGTATTTATTAATGTATTTATTCATGTATTTATTCTCCAGTAAGGCCAGTGACAGATCAGGGAATTAAATCCAGTTTTTTAAGACTTGATTGGGGGGATTGTCCCTTTCAATGCTTATAGATGTCTTCTCCCCCAGAGTGATTGAGGCTGCTGAGCCCATCCCCTGGAGCTATAGGGCTGCTTGCAACTGGGCACATGTGCTGGAAGTAGCTCTCTTCCTTTCTTTCTCACTTCTCCCCCAAAAAGCCATACCTCAGAGATTCCTCTGTCCTCTTCCCTCCTTGAAACAATCATCAGGAAATCCATCTCCCTTCAGGCCTGACATAAATATTCGTGACCTAACACAGACGTAGTCCCACGGATGACTGCTGTTCAGCATTTCACAGCGCCATGATCCCTGTCCTTTGGTGTTCTCGGTATAGAGATGGATAAACCAGGGGTGAGAGGAAGGAAGCCCGACCTAGACACAGCGAGAAGTCACTGTAATTACCTGCAAAACATCTGAAATCTAGGGCAAGGTACCAACTACAGGGTAGAAAATTCTTCTTCGCAGCGTGACCGAATCACTGGGGAGGTCTAAAGGAAGGTGACAGGCTGAAAGACAGCGTATCCAGTACAAAAAGCTTTAGTTTTTTTAATGCCATCGATTTTTTTTTTTTCCAGGGGAAAGTAAATAATCAGGTAAGTTGGACAGCCTGTTTCTGTGCATGGCTAATTGGATGGCCCTGCCGAAAGAGGTGCTGGTTAAAGCTGCTTTGTCCTTAATCCCGGGCAAAGAAGAAACGTAGTGGAAAACTCACTGCTCTAACAAGGGTCCTTTTTCATTGTGGAGTCGGTTCGCAGGGACTAAATTGGGTAAGGAATCTCTTAACCATGCCTTTTAACCAATCTCTTATCCGATGTGACATGCTCCTTTCAGTACGGTTTGCTGAAGCTATTCCATTAATTAATTTTGTTGTAGCAGGCTTGCCTCAGACACCTGTGACACTGAAATTTAAGTAAGCTTCAGCAGCGATTGGAGCTAACCTGGGTGACTTTGAACTGGAGCAGACAATGGATGCTCATATAATCCATCGGAGGGGCCAGGAAAGGGCAGAAACAAATAGCTGAGGAGCAAAACTAAAAGCCTAGGAGCACTAACAGTTCAGAACGACCCAGCTGGCTCTGCAGGAGCACATTTATCTATGCTGAAAGCTATTTCACGAAGGTGTTTTAACATCGGGTTCTAGTAGGCCACTCGAAAGAGCTTGTAGCGTATTTATGGGTTTTTTTTTTTTTTGTGAAGCATAAAAAAGCCGTAGACAAGGGGTTTTGCAATTTAAAATCTCAGAGCTATCAAAAACTGCTCTATTCCCTCTTTGCTGCTCAGTTTGCTTCAATGAAACAGAAATATGTTTTCTATTAAAGTGAAGAGAAATTCTGCTTTTCCTTGTTGAATTTTAGGCTTTGGTTTTGACCAGACTTTAAACTTGGGTTTTTCTTCCCAGAGTCAATACTAATGTCAAACTTCCTTCATTGTGGAAAAATTGAACAAATATTTTTCTAGCAACAGGAGTTTCAAAACACCTCCAATCAAACTTTTCAAACCTTGAAAACCACTTTAGTGTTAGTAAAACAGGGAGAGATCATTTAAAAAAACTTTGGCTTCGAGAGCAAATTGTCATGCTTAATAGGGAGCACATTTGTGAGTGGATTCACACTGGTTGTCAAATTATGAACATTTTCAGACTCGAGACTTGGGGATACTGTGAGCTGAATCTGTCCTAATTTAGCTACTTATAGTAATAGCAGGTCTTAGTTTATGTTTCTCTTTTATAGGAATAATTTCTGACTTTTGTGATCAGCTTATGAATGGCTGGGAATGAAGCCTGTTTCCCCTCCTTCCCTTAAGTACATAAATTATTTAATTTAGAAACACACTAAATTAATGTGTAAAATACACCATGTAAATTAGTGGGGAAAGACCATATGATATTTTCACTTTGTAACTTGTGTGAGGTTTACACATCCTTTGGAATATAGAAGAGAGACTAATCACAGCGCTGTTACAAATAACAGAAGGGAAAGCACTGTCATACATCTTTGTTGATTTTAGGTGTCGTGTTAAATAGCAAACAATAAGGGAGTTTTCCTGTCAGATGTACTGAATGAGCTGCAGCTGAAGAGATGAGGAGAGCTTGTCAGGGCAAGGGGGTGGTAAGCCAGATTTTTGTTAACTTATTTCCAAATAGATGTTTTGCGTTGAACAGTTCATCTGCTTGCAGTACTTTAAAATACAGGCACTTAAGGTTTCTCATTGTGGTTCTTTCCATAACATCCCGTCTTCCCTTCCCTGTTTCTCTATTCCCATTGTTACTGACTAATCCTCACAATATTGCGTATGGGCCAAAAGCCCACAGAGCTCCCTGGGTAGAGAAGAGACTAAACCCTGATTTTACTGAATTTTAAGGTACTGCTGCAACGAGTAGACCGTGCTTCCTCTTTCTGGTCATGAGTTTTTTATAAATAATTACTATAATTATTTTTAATTATAATCTGTCTTTAAAACCATCAGCATTAAACCATCCTTGGAGCACATGCAAGTAGAGTTTTGTTATTTCCCTGCTTCTGCTGGTTGTGTCCTTTGTGCAGTGAAATGGGGAGGTTGTGGTGAATGGAAAATGGTAACATGCCTGTGTCACTCATTCCAATTTTATGTAGCATTTCATAGGCATCTGGTAAAAAGGGTGTAGTTACACTTCTGTGAAAGTCATTTGGGCCGGATCCGCAGATGGTATTGGGGTGGTTTGGGTCCCTGCGTGCAGACAATCGTTGTAGCATGTACCCAGAGCATGTTTTTTGCATCAGCTCCCAGCTGGACAGAAATCTTGTCATCCATAACAAGTCTGTGCTGTTTGTGGGATGGGTGATGCTCTCAACTCTTTGCTCTCTGCCTCTCTTCGTGTTGTTCTTTACTTGCCAAAGTAAAGAGTTTTTGCCACAACTAAAAAAAAAATAGTAAATCCTCAAATGACAAGGTCCATAATGTCCAGTTCTGTGTCCTTCAGCATTATGTGGGCACTGTAAAGGAGAAATTTTTTTCTCTGCTTGTCTGTCAAAGTTCTGGCTGTAACCGTTATCAGACTGTGCATGTTTTTCCAGTCGAGGGAGAAAAAGCCTGTTCGGTTGTCACCCAGAAGAAATGCCACTGGCTCTGTGAAGCAGGTGAGAGGTAGACCTTGCTCTGCTACCCTGTCCCTGCTCACACCTCACACAGTGCTCTTGACAAAGTGCCCTCGATGTGACTGCCATCCCCAGGGTACCCTCGGCGCAGCATCTCTCTTGCCGTGCAGGATTCTTGCAGTGTTAGTGCCATCGTTGGCTCGGTCAGCCCAAAGGAGGGAACGCAGCTCTGCAGCAGAGGCTGGATTTTAAATGACCTCATACCTTTCATTTTACTAAAGATGTGCAAGCAGGAAAAGTGGGTGATAAACTTAATATTAGAAGATCGTTTCATCTTGTGATTTCAGAGCAGCTGCCCACACATGCGCAGAAGGAAGGGATGTGAAAAGCAGGAAAAGTTACAAATAATGACCTTGTGAGGAATACGGTGCTTCTAAAAAATAGATTGAATTAGGAAGAAAAGCAGGCCTGCCTCTTAGTATTTCTGTAGGTACTTTGAGATCTGAAGTGGCAGTTGTCCTGCCCCAGAGCCCACAGATAATGATTTTGAAGGCCCGTGACCGTTCAGGCATTGGTGATGCGCAGGTTTGAGGGTGTATCTGGTTTGCAGTGTAAGCAGGAGCACAGCTGGCAACAGCTGGCTCCCCTCTGTTTGGATATGTGGGGGCTGCAGCCTGCTCTTGAGCCACAAGTGGTGCCCGGAGTGTTGCAAGTGGAGAGCTTAAAAACTGGGAGGTGAAAAATAGTCTCCTCACAACTCTGTATGGCCAGAAAAGAGGGAAGATCATAAAAATGGAGAGGGTACTGTAAATGCTCAGTCCTGCTACCATCAGAATTTGATATTTTTCTTCTTTTGGGGTTTAGTTTTGCATGTTGTTTACATTCCTTGATGCTTTAAAAAGCTAAGCTGTTAGGAATTGATCTGGCAATCTTGCATTTTTTTTTTTTTTTTCCCCCTTTATAAAAACATGATTGCAGGTTTGCTAATTATCTCTGTTAAACACTACTGTCTGTTTATTTTTGAGGAACTGGTTGATCATAGCTGTTCCTAAATGTTTTAATGATATGAAAAAAACAGTGATGTGACGACCCTGCATTCTAAACAAGCAGTCACCCAGCCCTGTACTTAAACAGGTTTGGGGCAGAGAAACCAGACTGTTGCCAACGTGACCTGCCAAATCAATTGGAGACAAACTTCCTTGAAGACGAGCAGAGCTGCCATTCAGGGGTATAGAGGACTTAAAAAATTTGTGACTTGATTCATAGGATCTGCCCTTGGAAAGGGCATGATTCTGGCAGCAGGTTGTACGCCGCATCCTCTTCTCCCGTGTTTGGGATCTGAGATGTGCATCCTCTCACAATGGAGGGAAGGTCAGCGTGCAGTTAGGACACACAGAGCTCAGCCCAAATGCACATGCCACAGAAGCACAGAGCTGAAAAAGCTTCATCTCATGGTGGCTAAAATGCATCTTGGAAACACGTAGGATTGAGTTTTGGCTCTGTGCAAAGTAGCCTTGGGACAGCACACTGCTCTCGTTTCACTTCTTGCCTCAGCGAATTGTTCTCCCTCTGTTTTGTGGGAATGCAGTTGCCTTCATCCTGGTCTGATTTGTGATAAGCAACCCATAAATGGTTTGAAATTTGGGTTATTCAGATAAGTGACCTAAATTGTAACTATACAGAGTCGAGCACGTAGGTGTTTCCATTTGATCTGCAGTGAAAACTAATAGAAATTTAATTATGTGTATTGTTAAACAGATACAATCTTCCATAATCCCCTAATATTCTAGAATTACAGTACAATTACTTCATTTTTTCCTAGACTATTTTTAATATTTTTAAATTTCTTAAATCTAGAGTACCTTCATATTTCCAGAGTTATTTCCGTGTAGAAAAAGGCTAGTTCTGTACCTATAACAGCATAAGCTACAGTTTTCCCAGTATATATCCTTTACTGGTGTAGCAATTTAAATGTAAAAGTCTGAACAGTTTAGACATTCAAAACTTTCAGGTGCAGTTCATGCATTTAGGTTAGTGTCTACTCTGCAGACTGCACCCCAGACAAAGTAATTAGGGCGTTTTTCCTCTGTAACTGGGGCAAAGTTGTTTCCTGGCCTTGAGATGTAGGAGACATTGGAAGGCGACTGTGTTGCATTTTTCTTGATTATCTCCGTAGTACGTGAAGGAATCCTTCAACATATAATCCTTAAAATATTGATTTTGCAGAGAAGGGCTGAGACTAGAAGGGGTCGTCCATCAACAAACTTGCCGCTCACGTGGCATCCGGGGCAGACGGTTGTGGACTCGTGTCGCGGGCTTGTTGTTCTCGCCTCTGGTATTTCCCTGCTTGCTGCGGGGAATCTCGGAGTGGGGTTGGGCACAGCTTGTATGTACAAGTCTTGTAGGGTCTCTAATTTTTCATTTAATTATATTGCCTGTCAGTAATGTAATTGCCTTATGGCCTTTCGGGATGTGCCGACATGAGGGATGTGCGGTTGAAAGAAGAGCTGCAGCGGGTGGGGGAGCTGCTGGGTGCAGAGCTCCCCTGTAAACCAAGCCACTTCTTTAAATGTCCAGGTAGGGCCAAGTCCAACTGCTCGTTTTCATTAGCTGTATGGTTTTTTTCTCGTTTGCAAGTGCTGATATCCTAACTTAAAATTATATGTGGTATATTTGAGAAATTCAGCAGCTGATTGTAGCCTATAAAATTAATATATTGAAGCTTCCAGTATTTTAGTTTCTGGAGGTATAAATACTAGAATGTGGTGTACTGTACAGTTCAGCTCCTTCCTTGTTTTTTTCAGAGCCTTTTTGATTATTTTATTTCTGTGACGCTCAAGACAAATAGTTCCCTGGTTCTGATTTCATCCTGATGTTTTTCAGCAGGCTATTTCTTACCAGTGTAGAATTCAACAAGATGAATAACATTTTCTGTTTACTGTTTATATTAAGAAAACCCCCAGAACTTCTCTTTTAAAAGAATATGCCAGATGTCTCCAGGCAGTAGGAAATGTATGTAGTATACGGTCTAATAAAACAGTAAATATAGCAGAAGAATTAAAAAGTGGCACACGTTAGCAAATGGTCTGAATTTAAACACTAGTCAACACCAGGACCTCATTTTAGGTGAGTGAAATTCACATGTGAAGTATTAAAATGTAACTTTATAAATACATTTCCTTAGGACCAGGACATGGTGCGCTTCCAAGGCATCTTTAAAACTTCCTTTTTCATTTAATTTTGATTAGATTTTCTAAAACAGAATAAACATAAAAGCATTAAAACATATATAAACCATGAGTGCTAAATGCAAAGCAGATATACCAACAGCAAAAATATGCAGACCAGACCCCTTGTTCCTCAAGTGCAGTATTTGGGGGGAAACCCTTTGTGTTGCCGTGTTCTGCTCCGCTGCCAGCTCGCTTCCCCGCTGCAGCAATCACAGACTTGCCTCTCCTTACAGCCATTTCTTTTTTTTATCTTTAAATCCCAGTCTCCCCATCCATACCCTCTTGGGTGGGGAAATCCCTTGGATGATTTGAGCACGTGATCTATAGAGCAATTAAGTTAATGAGTCTTTAATCTTGAAAGGGGGAGGCTTTATGATGCCTGTTGCAGAAGGGAGGTTTGGCTTTGGCAAGAAGACAATGTCTTTGGTGATCAGGATAATTTGGTACCAGCGTCGTCCTGGGTGAGATGGAGGGAGGTGGAGTTGCCATCCCTGGAGACTGTTAAGGCCAGCAAAATTCTAGACAAACATCCACCAGGTGCAGTTCTGTCAGGGAATGGACTAACTGACCCTTATTTCCAATGACTTCCATGTTGATTTTCAAGCAATGGTGTCAACATGCCAATCAAGTGCTATTTACAGTAGCCCAGTGTTGCTGAAAAGGTTCAGAAACGGCTTATGTGGTACTTCTGGAAATTCATTTTTGTGGATGTTTTGAACTTTCACCTGTTTAACTCAACTTTTCTTGATCTTTTTTTTTTTTTTTTTTTTTTGGTCCACCACTCTCCATCGTTTCTAGATGCAATGTTACAGCAGCATTCTCAAGCTTATTTAATGCTAATTTCCCTCTTTCATTTGACTGAATATAATCCCCTAAAATGTAATATATGGAAAGATACCTGCCTGGATTCAGAAAAGGTATCATCAGAAGGTCACATACTTTTTCAGGGAGGCCATCCAAGAAGGTGATTTGGAATGTTCAGGTGAACACCAGGAAGCCCATGGGACAAGAGTCACAGAAAATATGGCAACAATCATCGTTCTTTTTAAATGTGATGTCTAGGCTGTCTGTGTATTCGGTGGTTGCAACTGTAATGCTGATTGAGAGCACGGGCTCCGCTCTTGCGTGGCTTTTTTCCATTTATGTCGGTTGTATGTGCTTGTATCCTCAAGAGCACCTGCTAATATGATTAAAGACCTGATGGAAAAGGAAACCTTCATACAGCAGATTTCTACAAAGGCAAAATGTTTGACCAGTGGTACCTACAAGCTCAGATGTGTTATCTTGCCCTGATTCTTTCCCTGTATTTTTCTCTAGGCCCTGGGGAAACAGCTATGTCACAGATCACTCTAATTAACAAGAGCTTCAGAAGTAGAGACTACAGAGGCAGTGCCTGCGGGAACTTTGGAAAACACCATAAAATTTCAATTTTCTTTGCTCTGTTTACAGCACAGAAGCGAAGTAAACAAAACCCCAGTCTGAATGTAAGGGTTGCATTATTATGAGCTACGTACCATCCAAAACTAGGGTATGTCTTTGCTGAGGCTGTCTCCTAATTCTTGTTGTCTGCTTTCCTTCCCCAGATGTGGACGAGTGTGCGGTGGTGAACGGTGGCTGCCAGCAAGGCTGCGTCAACACGCACGGCTCCTTCCACTGCCAGTGCCAGGTGGGATACAGGCTCCACGCCGATGGACGCACTTGCATAGGTACATAAACATGAACAAGCGCTTCGCGTACTTCACGACATGATTTTCTCTGAATGGTTTTCCAATTCTAAACGTTTTTTCTTTGCCTCACACCCCTCTGCATGTTCCTGCACTGCCCTGGGCTTTCCTGCCCCCATTGCTCGTCCTTTTTTAGTTTTTGCCTGTTTTTTCTGAAGAGATACAAAGAGCAGATAGTGAAATATACCCACAGCTGCCTGGCAGAACACCGATCCCAAAATGCACAGCTTGTTTCTTCAGTGATGAAGACCAAGTGAAAGGTCGTTGCCAGCCTGAAGTTGGTTTTAACCCAGCCTGCAGTAGGGGAGCATCTCCATCAGACTGCCTGGGCTGGGACCCTGTGAGCTTTCCCAGGTGGTGGCATGAGCAGAGTCAAGAGGATATTAAAGCGGGTGTGAGGAGTGAGATGATGAAGTAAAATCTCTGTGACTTTGTTATGGTGAGCAGAGACAAATTTGTGAATTACTACAGTACATTTGAGAATATGGTGCTATGGACTGGTGATTAGAGAGGAAGCTTTAAAAGGCTAATGAAATATTACATATGTGCTCAGAGGTCTTCTCTGGTTTCCAGAGAGTGAGGAAGAGAAGCAGCCCTACCCTTCATCTCTTCAGCCTTTGCTGTGTGTTGAATTTTTTAGGTTAAACAGCAATGCAGATCTGTCTGCTTGGGTCTGTTTTACATCCTAGTTATTAGGCACGATGAGAAGTACGCATGGGGTGGGTTGAAAACTCTCCTCCAAGGCATATTACATGAACGTTCAGTTTGTGCTAATCCTTTTAGCTCATGCAGGAGTTGCCTGTGCATGTGAAGCTGAGAGTTTTGAGTACTTTTCCTGATATTCTGCTCATGCTGTGGGCTGTGATAATTAGGGTGCTATAGATTAGCAAAAGTTCCTTGTTCCCACAGTGGTCCTATGCCCTTTTATCCATTCCTTTAAGTGGTGGCACCACTCCTGTAAATTGGTATTGCATCTTAATCTGCTGCAGTCCTGTTTCATAGAATCGTAGAATGGTTTGGGTTGGAAGGGACCTTAAAGATCATCCAGTTCCACCCCCCCTGCCATGGGCAGGGACACCTTCCACTAGACCAAATTGCTCCAAGCCTCATCCAGCCTGGCCTTGAAGATGGCCAGGGATGGGGCACCCACAGCTTCTCTGGGCAACCTGTCCCAGTGCCTCACCACCCTTTCCAGGAAGAACTTCTTCCTGATATCTAATCTAAACCTCCCCACTTTCAATTTAAACCTGTTACCCCTTGTTCTGTCACTACAGGCCCTTGTACAAAGTCTGTCCCGCCCCCCTCCCCGGTTCCTTGTAGCCCCTTCAGGTACTGGAAGGTGCTATAAGGTCTCCCTGGAGGCTTCTCTTCTCCAGGCTGAACAAGCCCAACTCTCACAGCCTGTCCCCATAGCAGAGGGGCTCCAGCCCTCTGAGCATCTTCGTGGCCTCCTCTGGACTCGCTCCAACTGGTCTATATCCTCCTTATGTTGGGGGCTCCACAGCTGGACACAGAACTCCAGGTGGGGTCTCACGAGAGCAGAGTACAGGGGCAGAATCCCCTTCCTCGACCTGCTGGTCACACTTCTCTGACACAGCCCAGGTTACAGTGGGCTTTCTGGACTGCCAGCTCACACTGCCGGCTCATGTCCAGCTTTTCGTCCACCAATGTTTGTAACATCTCCATTACAACTGATACCCAGTTTCCCTTACTTTGCTCAGCAGAACCCATGCTGCACTCCTCCATGGCACAGCCAAGCAAAAAAATCTACATGAGAGCTAATAACAAAAGAAAATGCCATCCAAATGGAGTGCCTTTCTTTACATTAGTTTTAAATCTCCCATATTGAAGATCTTCAGTCCTGAATGCTTGTGTGTGGATGCACGACATAAAATATAGAGCATGGGCTGGCTGCAGGTCGCATCTCTGCAACTGCTCTGCTAAGCTCCCAGTTGTACTGACAGACATCTACTGCAGGTCAGAGCAATCCCATTCCAAGAAACAGGCATTAGAAAACAGTAGGAAGAATGTGGATATGATCTTAAAGGCTATACCTTGCTTTTCAGACAAAAGCCATTGGTTTACAGTATGGAGTTATCCTCCGCATGCTCATGGAACTGAGCACTGTGGAACTCAGCGGTTCGGCTGGTTTGGTGACACGATACCTGGTTTTGTGCTGATTGAAGGGATTAGCAGCTCTGCCGTTAGGAATAAACACTGTTTCTCTGGTTGGACTCTGAGCCCTGAAGCAGGAGAGACAGTTAATTCTGCATCTTCCTAAAAATAATAGTAACAAAATGCAGTCCCTGTGTTACACTTAAATCGGTGTACAAGTCAGGTGGTTGAATTCTGCAAAAAGGATTAAAATGTTCTGTCATTTGGGAAGAAGAAGAGGACGTCATTTGTTTGGACTTTTAAGCCTGGTTTTAGGTAATATGAGAAGAACAGTCGTGTATGGTCAGACCACATCTGCAGAATGAGTTCACTCACAGTTTGGTCATTGTCTCTGTTCTTGCACAAAGTCCCTTGGTTGTGCTTAAAATCAGCCAAATATGTCATCAGTCATTCCTGGTATTATCACAGCAGTAAATTTACTGATGCGACTAGAACACAAGATGTACCAGTGCTCAAGCTGTGGGAATAATGTTTTTTATTTAAAGAACTTACCCGTTTGAGTTTACTACGTACAGAGACTTGCAGTGTTTGGGTAATCCACTGCAATTAAAAATAAGGCAAAGTCTCAATCTATTCTTAATTCTCTTAGCTGGAGAAGTAATGGGTAAGGACACTGGTGTGAGAGAAAATAATGTATAAGCAGAATGGTTCATATGTAGCAAGAAACACTAGTGGTTTTCTGTGAATTAAAAGAAAAGAGAGATCCATCTCTCTGATCAAACCTGACCAGGAAAGACCCTGAAGTGAAAGGTGTGAACTTTGAGTTATGTTATTCTGGCTGAACAGTCTTATTTCCAGCTGTGGCGAGGGAATTTCATATGAAAACAGACTGAAGTGGCTTTTGGTGGGGGGAAAAGAGGGAGAGAACTGGATGATAACTGCAAAAAGTAGGTATGGTGGCAGTTAAATGAGTTTACCTGTGTAATTTGTGAAACCTCCTGCGGATGTAGAATAGTGAAGTCTTCTCATGGCACAAGTAATCAAGAAGCTTGGTTTGGAGTTGTCCAGCTATGAACATTATCAGAAAGCAAGTTTCATTTCACAGATGTATGTATTTACAGGAAGTTATTAAAAATACTTAATATGATGTTCGGTTCGGTTTGCAGTATCTCAGAAATTATTGAGGAGAAACAGAAATATCTCCTAAGATGAGAGACAGGAGTAAGTTTCAGAGAGAACTGCTATCATGATAATGGATATACACAATACTGAGCAGAGGGTATGGAGCTCTGCTTCAGCTGTTTAGATACGACACCAAAATGAATGGATATAATAAGCACTCATGCAATAGAGCACAAGACAGTTACTAATTGATGAGGACAGAGAGAAGCATTTCATATAATCCCAGGAGTCCCTAGCTTCGGGATTTGGGCACTAACTGCTTGCACTGGCTGTTGGGGACTGAGCGTTTGCCTCTTCTGCTGCACCAGTTTACACATTCAGTTTGGTGCACTCGTATGATCAAGAAGTGAACCCAGTAATGCACACCTCTTCACCCAGTGCAGCTAAGCAGAACAGCTAGCGTTTCAGACAGGGTTTGCATTAGCTGTAATATTTCTTCTGTGGATACTTTAGAGGAAGTAACGATCTCTCCCATATACTAAGAATAAAAACGTTCTGGAAACAAGCCATTTATGCAAGGTGATTATCTCACCTGCAGAAATAAGGAACAAGAATCCCTTTAGACAGGCTTTTCAGATGAACCCAGCCCAGATTTCTTATGTTCATTCTTTCTACATCGTCTTTTTCTCTTTTGGCAACCCTCTGTTTCTGGGAGCAAAAGTGCCAAAATCACTTGAGGGGAAGCAGATTTTGCAGCCTTGATGGCTTGGAAGTCTCCCATACATAAGGAAGTGGATCTATCTGCTTATAAGATATTCAGCCTGCATCTGAAGAGTCAAAAACCTGGGATAAGCTACTTTCTGATGCGATTGCATGGAACATTACTGAACCTCTGTCACAAGCTCTTTCCAGTAAGTCCAGTCTTCCAACCACATCATCACTGTGATTTTGGGATCTGGACTAAGTGCTGGTGGTCCATCCCTCCACCGGTAATAAGACCCTCAAAATACATGATTTGGAGAAATCTATTTCTAGTTGGTCATTTCTCCTACTCTCATTAGAAACTTCTGCTTGTACTCTAAGGCAAAGAGCCTCTAAAATGGGCTGCCTTGTTCAGCGATTACTTTCACACGCTAGTTAAATACTTTGTGCCATGCCAAAATCCCATCTTTCTCAATGCTCCTTTTTTCCTTTGCCTTTTGGTCCCACAAATTTTGCTCAATACTGAATTAATTTTTACATATACCTGCCAGGGTGTAGGTTCACTACAAATTATTTAATCAGTAAATGCAAAGGCGACACAGTCCATTTTTTTCTGGTTTTAATGCCTCTATTATTTTAATGTAATGTATTTAACTTTATTAAAGTTTAACTGACTGGTGTCTGGAAAGCAGAGTCTCAGACAGAGAACATGTTTATTGTGGTATTGGGATGCGTTATTTGGATTGATGTAAATTTGTTGTCTTCACTGGAATTTATTCTCGTTTGAACTCCTAGAACTGAAAGCAGAGTGCAGTCTTTAGAGCCTGATTCATCTCGGGTGCCAGCGGTTATCTTTGATGTCTGCCTTATGTATAAAAGCTGTTGAGATGCAGGTTTTTATGGAGACTTTTGAACATTGAAGAAGTAACAAAGACAGTATCGCTCCAAATCTATAATCCACATAAGTAAAAGCACAGTATGTCTGAATTTACGTATCTTGTCATTGATAAGGTTGGATTTAAGGTGATAGAAAGCATAGGTTTGAAGAGACTGCATGTTCTA
Source organism: Eurypyga helias (assembly GCF_000690775.1). Taxonomy (NCBI): domain Eukaryota; kingdom Metazoa; phylum Chordata; class Aves; order Eurypygiformes; family Eurypygidae; genus Eurypyga; species Eurypyga helias. The sequence goes on from NW_010236431.1 coordinate 24,559, forward strand.
ACCCCCTGGTTGCTATGTAAACATCTAACTATGGCTTCATACTCTGGGTTTTTTGTACAAATATGACCATTATTATAAAAAATAACGGTATGAGAATTGTTTTGTTTCTCAACCATCAGCAGATCCTTGTCTTTCCTTCATGATACCTCCCATCTCCTTCCCCCTTCCTGGCGTGCTGCGGCCCCTGCTCAGCATTGCCAGGCGTTATGCCCAGGCACCCCGCAAAGAGCTGGGGCCAGGCCCGTACCCCTGTGCCTGTCAGGACTCTACAGCGGGGCTGGTTTTCTACCAAACTTCAAGAGTAAATCTCAGAGTGGAGGGCATGCCATATTCCTGCCAGAGGCCCATACGTGTGCTCAGGCCTCCAACCTCGAGCCCCTTTTACGAGAGGTGGAATTAGGCTCGTGACATGCCAAATCTCTCCTTTTTCCTGATCCAAGATGTGTTGCCGGTGCCTGGTGTGCTGTTCCTTCCCCGGCGGCTCTTCTCGTTCAGTCTGGCACCTCCTCTCACGTAGCCCGCGCCATGCCTTGGCAGCAGGCGCGATGAACCTGGCCGTGGCCGCTCGGCAGTAATCCCTCATCCCTCACTCCCCGGCAGATCCCCGTGCAGGGCTGCACAGCCCCGCTGCCGCAAGCTCTCGGCGCAGCGTTTCACCCCCACCCCTTCTGGCTCCAAAATCCTCGTTATGGGAGGTTGCTTCTTATCTCCCCTTCCATCCAAACTGGCTTATGCCCACAAAAGGAGGGAGAAAATGGCACTTTAAAAAAATCGAGATGTATATTCTCTCACTTGGAGCTGATTTAAGGTGGTTTTCATGTTCTGAAATATTTTCACTTTATTAGAATATTCTTGCTAAAAAACAGGTCTTTGGATACAAACGGAGAGCACGTGGGAAGCTTTGAGTGTATTGGGTCTGCTGTCTCCCGTGTAGCAATCGAGCTGCTTTCAAGTTACGTGGCTAGCGGGGCGGGAGGTTTGCGGGCAGAGGTGGGGACCAGCAGCGGGGGTCAGGCGCAGTGTGCAGCGAGGTGTCTCCTAGCTGCTACTGTGCATGCTTCCGTGATAATGTAAAAACCTGCTTTTCTTTGTCTTGTTAACACATACTTGACTGCACAAACTAAGTTTTTCTAATTGGCAACATAGGGTGAAATGCATCCTGCAGCTTTTGTGGCTCATGTTCTCTTAATGTCTATTACAGATAAATGAATTAATAGACATAAAAATAAATGTCAAATCTCTTTGCTGACTTAGAATTATAGAGTAGAATCACAGAATCTGTTAGGTTGGAAAAGACCTTTAGGATCATCAGGGCCAACCCTTAGGGCAACACTGCTAATAATACCACTAAACCATGTCCCTAAGCACCTTGTCCACACACCTCAAATGCCTCCAGGGATGGTGACTGGAGCACCACCACCTCCCTGGGCAGCCCATTCCAATGCCTGACAGCTCTTTCAGTGAAGAAATTTTTCCTAATACCCAACTTAAACCTTCCTTGGTGCAATCATAGATATCTGGAGAAGATTAGAAGGACAGGGTACGTTCAGTGATATTTTTCCCCAAGTGCTCATTCACACCCCGATGGCTGAGAGGGAAGATATTTTGTATGCAATAACCCTTGTAAACATAACCGATGCCTTTCTAAGCACGCATACCTATAGCATCAACACACGTACTTAAAACATCCACACGTACTTCACTTCTCCGGACATGCTCCAGCCCCTCAGTGTCTGTCTTGGAGTGAGGGTCCAGAGTTCACTGGATCCAGAGTTTCATGCCTTCTGTGAAGAACCAGATAGTATCCCAGATACTGATGGAGAACATAATACCTCCCTGCTGTTAAAATATATATAGATGCCGTCATGCACACTCTCACACTTACATTCATACAGCACAATAACAGGTTCAAACGATCGATCTTATTTTTATATGCAGTGTGCGAATAGGTGTGGGTGTGTGTTAATGTATTTTGGCAGGAGGAGAAATGTTTCTCCAGAGGCCGGAGATATATGGTGAACAAAAAAGAATATTAATTTTCATGGGTAAAAGAAAAAACATCTTTAGAGATGTTCTAAGGAGCAAGTCTACTTTACAAGTCTGTCCTGTGGAGCTTGTGACTCCTGTCCTTTGTAGCTTCCTATGCATGAGGCTGAGGAAATTGGCCTGAAAGGCACATTCTTCTTTTTTTTTTTTTTTTTAAATCAACGATAGCAGGGACAGAAAAAAAACCCCGATAGGCTAGTACCAGTGGGGCTGCTCTTTTCCTTCCCCTCCTTACCTCTGTGGATTCCCGGGTGCTCTGCTGCTGTCAGATCAAAGGGTGGCTGTACTTCAGTCAGCACTGTGGCTCTTAGATCTCACCTGCCTCTCGCTGACTCGCAGGCCTTTGCCGATGTGGGACACCGTGTCAAACCGGCACCGTAAGTGCACGGGAGAGGAATCACGCAGGGGATGGGGACAGGTGCATTTATGAAAGCTGTTCAGCAAGGTTGTGAAAGGCATGGGGTTGTCTATTTTTGCTGTCATTTATGTATTTAAATAGGCAATAAGTTTGCTAGGTTGTTGACATGCGTTCCTTCAATGCTTCTTTGGTTCCAGCTGTCAATTCCTGCAGCATTAACAAGGGGGGCTGCGAGCAGGAGTGCGTTCAGCTCGGTGAAGACCGCTACAAGTGCCAGTGCCGGCCAGGCTACCAGCTGAAGGGGGATGCCAAATCCTGTGAAGGTAAGTCCTGCGCTACCTGCCTGGAGATGCACATTAAAGGCGATTTAAAAGACCCCAGGATAGTGCTTTGGATCACCGTATTTATTCGTATTTCACCTTGCTTGCCAAAACCAGCTTTAGGAATGGCTTATTAACAGGATTAAAACAACACGTTTGAGGTGTGAAGTTCACATTGAATCACAGCTTTGAGCAAGATTTTGGCCTTGTAGACCCCTGGCTGTTCATTGCACACTAACGGTGATGATATAGGTTAGGAACTTAATCATGTTTTAATTCTAACATTTTGTTACTCATCAAGCTGTGTATAGAATTGGCCTTTGTAACTTCCACATAAAGTCTTTTCTTTATCTGCTTTTGGCTTATGTTGCTCCTCATCTCAGTCTGATTCATTCACCCTCCCCTTCAGGTTTCTAAGCAAACACTCTCAGAAGCAGAATAGAAATGCTACCTTTGGGTTTGATTGTTGGGTTTTTTTTCCTCATATATCTTAACATATTCATCAGTTTTTAAGGCACCCCCCTCCTTCCCCAACACAAGCGCACGCACATGGTACCCTTGGATATGCCAGAGAAAGATAGGGCCAAATTTATGGATTTATTGAGCTAAAATTCCTGTCACAAAACCGTTTCCATATGGCTCGTCTTCTGCTCAGAGATTTTATATGCTGTGTATAAAGTGTAAGTAAATCCTGCTGTTCAGCTTGCTTCCAACTCATGCTGTGTGCAACGAGTGCTTGGCCTTCGGATTTCGCCTCCCCAAGTCCTGCCCTCCGCTGAGACTGCACACGCTGCGCTTCAGCGAGCATCCCAGCTCTCCTCTCCATCTCTTGCAGGGTGGTTGCATTTTGCCCCTGAGTTTGTCAGAAAGAGTTGGAAAACGGGAATGTTAGCAGGGACGGGACATCAGAGACCTTCCTCTGCTGTTCTCCAGCCTATTTCCAAACCTCTCATGGCTCCTCCGCTGCCTCTGGCAGTCAAGGTGTCCTTGGCGAGGGCAGCTGGGCATGCAGACCCCTGTGTAAAACTTCTTGCTGTTTTTATGGTGTTGTGGTGGAATAGAGGTTGGCTCAGCAGGGTCTGAGTGCGGCGATGCCCAGTCGGGTGGGAGTGGTCCTGGGATGCCATGCAGCAGTTCAAACCTTCATATGCCACTTCATGCTCTATCTCAGCCTCCAGCAACTGGTTCAGCTCAGCAGCAAAACGAGCAGGCTTGGTCCCTAATTAGTGAGGTTTTGTTATCCCACAGCCAGCCATGGCTGTTCACTCCCTCGTATTGTGCAGCTGGTGAGGGTTGGTCACCCACTGAAGGCAGCAGTTCGTCACCAGCCAGTAATTACTGAACGGTCAGAAGGGGTAAGGTCAACTCTGTGTGTGGGTGAAACCTTCTCTGGAGTTCACCTGTGCGCGTGGTTACCTGTGTTCAGGGTGGTGTAAATCAAAATGTAATAGTGCAGCCTCCCCAGGAGAACAGCTGTGGTCAGAGGAAGGAGAATCTCTCTCTCAAGGGGAGCTCAGCTGGCAAAATGAAGACTGAGTAGGATGCTTTTCTCCCATAAATAAGTCAGGCCTGGGAGACAATAGTGCTAGTTAAGCCAATGGACAAGATTTTTACAGGGACGAATGAGCATAAAGTGGCCATGAATACATTTGGGTTGGCAATTAAAGATGTTTTCAGTAGAAAAGGGGGAGGACATGAGCTTGGCTGCTTTTAATTTCCAACCAGAAAGGATAGCTGGTGTAGCAGTCATTTGGACGGAGAAACTACAGGGTTGTGAGGAGGGTATTCACTGCAGCTGGCATAGCTGTGCTGCACGTGTGGAGCTATCCCTGCTGACTCCTTGGGAGCTAATGCTGCACCCCGTAGGCCTGAAAGGTTGTACAGAAGCACCCGAGCCTAGCAGGGTGGTGCAGCCTTCAGCATGGAGGCAAACCGATGGGCTGGAGTGGTGTGGCATCAGCCCATGTGGTGAGATAGCTGCTCCGGGGATGAGGCATGGATGGATGCGATCAGCAGTGGCTGTGATACTTGTGTAAGAGAATGGGCGATGTAAGATGTCTGCTAGAGTGAAATTCCTTGTTGGGTTATCCAGGGATGGTAAGAAGGGGTGCCTTTCTCAAACCGCTTTGTGTTTCCCTTCTGTAAGTTAGTGCTGTTTCCACCCCTAACCTTCCCTGCCATGAGAAGGAAATTTTTCTCCTTTACACTGCAGAAAATATGAAGTGGCAAGTCATGGTTACTGTGAGCAAGAAAATTAACTTGATAAGGCCCAATTCCCTTCCTTTAGGTGCTCTGGAGATTGTGGCAGGTAGGGCTGGAGACCCTGTCCTTTACAGCCTTGCCGTGAAGGTCTGGAAGGATCCACAGCACTTGCAGAGCCCATACTCACACTTCAAGAATGCTGCTGCCATCCCATCACTGGCTTTTTCAGATGAGCTTCCAGGACATCCAGGAAATCAGTTCCAGTAAATGTTTTGCCATAGTCTTTAACAGCTTGGAATAGAGCTGCGTAGGATGGAATCAGATATCCACTACAGTTCTTAAGTCAAACAATAAGAGCCAAATATTTAAGAAAAAGAATACTAATGAGTTATTTTTAGCTTTTCCTGGAACCTGCCTGTAACAGGAAGGAACAGATATGCCACTGGAAAACAAGTCAATCACTGGTTGCCTTATGTCCTGAAGATGTTCCCTTTACCAACTTTTATCTTGTCTAGGGACTTCCAAGGCTGCTATCTTTATTCAAATTACTATGTTTTACTAACATCTACCCTGTAATTTGTTGTTTGCTTGTTGTCATGTCACAGAGTATTACAAGTTTTAAGCTATGCTGTAATCACTCCCAAATTAAAGCTTTAGATGCTCTGAAAACCTTTATAATATGCAGGTTTAACAGATGCACTTTGATAGTGATTTCATTTAATTTATCCAAATAGAAAAAGAATCAGCAAATAACTCAGTATTTCATATCAGCAAGGAATGAGTTCTTGCTTGAAGCTAAATCCTTTGTAGACGGCAAATTGTCGAACTGCAGAGCCAAGTTGTCAGCCTTCAAAGTGTCTCGTAGGATGAAGGGCTGCTGTCCCTTGGAAACCTATTTGCAACCTATCGTCTTGAAAGCCCAACAGAAAATTTCAGTTCTACATCCATAACAGTGATTTTTCTTTTGTTATTTTTTACGCCGTCAAGTCAAACTCTCAGCCTGCAGACTTGAATGGTTGAGATACCAGGAGGGTGAAGCAAGGGAATTTGGAGGTGTTCTGGGGCAACGTCCTCCTTTGCCGAATAGTGGCAGGAAATGCCACTGCCTATGTGGAAAAGTGAAAATCCACCCTGTATTTAAATGTCTCCACATAAAATAGAGGTCTTTCCTATTCCCTTCTCCCACATAGCTCTATATGTGTATGTGGATAGGTACTGGAAGAGCAAAGCAGCAGGACCTAGAGGAAAAGACCTTCATCCCTTCCCCAGGGTTACAGACACCCTGACTCCATTGCCATTGAACTGATGTCAATTTTCCTCCTGCTTCTGTCGAAGTTGGCTTGTGCAGAGCTTGAGATGGCCAGTGAAGGAGATGGTGGGCTGGAGGCGAGTGAGGAATACTAGTCAAATATCTCAAATCAGACAGGAGTTAGTTAAACGCTAAAATGGAATTAGAGCTTGAATTGAAAGGAGGAAATAAGTTTAACTTTTTAAAAGCTTTATTTGAAACCAAGCAGAACTCTAGAGGACACATTTTCAAATGTCTCCTCCAAATTTGCCTATATCACGTGATTCACCAGCATGTTAGTATAACTAGTACTCCCCACTGAAACCTAAACCTTGTGTAGAATATCAGAGTTTGGTAGGAAAACTCAGGCTCTTAATCCAAATCAGATGTGTCCAAACAGTCCCAATAGGTCTATTTTTATGTGTGCTAAGTCTTTATTTGGGCAAATATATCAGTATGCTTCCACAAGTTATGTGTTCCTGAAATAAACCCATAAACCACACTGAAATCTTTGAGGTGGAGACTTGGGCACATACTTTATAAGTAGTGCTTCTAAGTACTTGCTACTTAGAGCGGCTTATCCTTGAAATGGTACATTATTGTTCAAAAATAGAAAAAACCTTCATGTACATCATGAATGGCATATGTTTTAAGACTGAGAGAGGAGGTCTTTGGGGGCTCTTCAGCATTTATTTCCTCTGGAGACTTTTAAATACACATTGTTCCGTGGCGAACTCCACCACTGTGTGTGTTTATGAGCTCGCACGTATTGGAGTGCTAATTGCTATTGTTTAGAGCCACTCTCGAAATCTGCTCAGTTATAGCAAAACAAGGATAAAATGTGCTTTTCTTGTCCTGTTTCCAAGGTGTAATACAAGCCCAGTGTCCTACTGTTTAACGTTGCTGCTCGATGAAAAATGCTGTCCAGTACCCGAGAAAATAGCTTACAGAGAAACAACAGCTTTACCTTACACCAAATTCTGTCAGATACATTTTTTTTCTAGTCTCTTACAGCTCCAGTAATCTTCGTTGTTAGTTGTAACGATGGCAGGTAAGACCGTTTTCAGACAAAACCGCGACCTTTAAGTTGACAGTGTGCTCTAATTGGTTTCAGTGATAGACCCTTGCACAAGTGGGAATGGAGGCTGCTCACAAATCTGTCAAAATGAGAGAGGAATTGCAGAGTGCGAGTGTCACCCAGGGCATTATCTTTCTGCAGACAAAAAGTCCTGTTTAGGTAAGAAACTGTGGACTATTTATTGGGAAGAAGGATATTAATCAGCGCTCTGGCTTACCGAGCTTTGAAGGGAAAGGAATGTGTTATACAAATGTGCATATGCATTTTGAAACAGCATTTCTCTCTGATATTTATGTCAGCTGATAGTCTTGAAGGACCACTTTAGTAATGAAAATTACTCTGTGATCTCTTAAATCATGCTTTCTAGCAATGTGGGTGCTGTAGTGTAGGGTCCCTTTAAAATAATGCCCCAGATACAGCTCCTGGAAAATTGGTTCAAGTAACACCCTGAACCAGGTCACTGAAAACCTATTTAGAATTCAAAAAGGCATTTTAGCTGAAGAACTGTTTCCATATTAATAGAGAAACTACTGTGAAGGAAGAAATCATGAAGTCTAAAATTTCCACAAAGAGCTTAAAGTTGATTTCTGAAATCCTGTATTTAGTCTGGGATTTTCAAAAGGATCTAAAGGATTTCTGATCCACAATGTGGGGGAAGTAGAGGCCAAAGTACCTTGCTTTTCTCTTTCAATATGGTGCTTGAAAGCTAGATAGTTTATCAGTTTTAGGAAGTGCAGAGCAGCTGTGGACTTCATGGTGCACAGATTAACACCCTTGTCAGGTTCAGGGTACATATGCAGACACTAATTCTAAACTTTTGAAAACGTGGCCAAAATTTTGCCAATACTTATATTGTTGCCTTATCTGTAGAGAGACCTGGGTGCAGTGCAAAACTCAGTTCTTACCCTGGGTATTTTCTCACTTGTCCTTCTGTGAGTAGCATTGCGCATCGCAGTGATTCCCACCTCTCACTGGGGTTACTCATGAATAAGGTTACTGAAAAAGCAGAATATTTTCAAGAATTGTAGACAATTTGCTGATGATTAATAGATGGCAACAGCAGTGGGTTTAGTACCAGGGTCAGCATGCTACTCATTTCATCTCAGATACACGTTGACAGTCCTGTTAATTTATGTATAAACTAAAGCATTAGGACACTTGCAGTGTTATATAGTGGAACAAATTTTCTTCCCGACCTCGTGGCAACAGTCTTTTGAGTCATTAAGCATCGTGTCTTACCATGGTTATACAGTTACTGGGGTTTTTCTTCTCGTTGAATAATTTCTAGGTCTTTTGCCAAGCTCGAGCTGGTATTTGACTCTTTGGAAACCAAGTTAGAGGGAGACAGAAGGCAGCTAAGGTGTCATGCTTTAGCGATTAGCTGTGTTTTCAGGATATGGAGAAACACGTGCAGGATGGTAGCTGTCGTTTGGTTTTCCAACCTTCAATTTTTCTATATGGAAAAGCAGAAAAAGAGAGAAGAGCATTTACAACGTTTGCCAACATATTCTGCTTGCAAAATGACAATTAATTACAGAAACAGGAGAAATAGCCCATTTCATTCTAAACAGCAGCTATTCCCATTGCTGCTTCAGAGAAGCTGTCACTTACCCTGAAATTTTCATGAGTCGGTGTGTGGTGGTTGCACTGCCTGCGGCCTCTCTTTGCCGGTAGGCTGATTGCGTGCGTCAAGCTACTTGTGTTCGAGTACCAGGGGCCGGGAGAGCGGCGCTGATGGCAGCGCCTATGGAGAAAGGAACCGTCAGGAGGCGGTTTGCTGCGGCACAAGGTGAGGAGCCGCACACCGGGCTGTCCTCCGCTCTGCGCGAGACGCTGACCCCGTGCACAATCTGTATTTTGCAAGCGCGGTGTCAGAACGAGAGGGAGCAGGAGGTGGGTTAGAGGTTTGCCACGTGCGAGATAACGCCAGTCTTTGCGCAGAGGTTGGTGTTTTCTGCAGCTGTGCTCCTCAGCAACGGTATTTAATGTAAGGGTTTGTGCGGGTTTTTCCCAGTAATTATTCCTTTAAATTATTTTTACGCTCCACTGAGATTTTAGGACGATGGATGCCTTTGGTGGCGTTTAGCTTTGAAGTAGAGACTAGTGAGCGTAGAGCTGAGGAACAGGCTAATTGACAGAGAACTGGGTGAAGAACAGTCTCCCCACCTGCAGTTCTTCACCTTTTTTCTTTTATTACAGGCAGGGTGAAACCCCTCAGATGGGAGTAGGTGCCTCCCTCCCTGCTGGGCTACTGTAGAGGAAGCTGCAGGATTTGGGGGTGCAATGGAGGAAATCTGTCTCCACCAAACCTGCTGAGACCCAGCCACCGCTTAACCCAAATCATTTGATATTCAGGAAACAATCAGATATTTCCTGCTCCGTTAATTTAAATATCATGGCTGTGAGGACCTAGTGATCACTTTAGGGTTCTGGGAGATCTTTTTGTGAGTTCATGTGGCTTCTTTTGGTATCGGTCTTGTTACAGGAATAATAAGCAAGCTACTTTGGCTGATACTGTAAATACAATGTCTGATGTGGTAAATATTCATGTTGAAAGGTTCAAGGTCAGTGGTGTTCGGAAAAAAAGATCACGTTGGAGAATAATGTTGTGAGTTTGGCGTTCCTACATTCATCAGCTGCTGTCATTTGTAGGCTTGCATCAAGGCGCCCTTCTCAGCGGACATTCGGGAATCCAGGCATGTACCTGCAGAGCAATGCTATTTTTTTATTTTACTATCCAAACGCATGTCTTTGCCTTCCTCTCTGCTTTGCAGACGTTGATGAGTGTGCGGAAGGGAGAGCCAGGTGTGCTCATCGTTGTGTGAACACTCTGGGATCCTTCACCTGTGTCTGTAATCCCGGCTTCGAGCTGGGGGCTGATGGAAAGCAGTGCTACCGTAAGTGACACGTCCGGCTACGCGTTTCAGGCTGTCTTATCTGCAAACTGCTACGCTTCGGTTCTAATTCGGTTGGATTAGCACTCCCAGCAAAATAAATGTATGCAAAAGCTCAAGCTTAATACTATTTTCTTCATCTTCTGCTACTGCTGCTTTTGCAGGTTGATACATCCCTAAGCCTGTGTTCACAGACCTTAATAACTGCATTTCAAAGAGCAAATAGCCCTGTTGGTTTTTCTTCAGAGTCTGGTGAATTCTACTGCAGAGCTACCAAAATATTGCTATTTTATTAAATGTGTTCATTCCTGCCCTCCTTTTCCCAGTTTTTTTAATACGCTGGATCTGCAAAAGAAAACCAACATGATGCTCTGCTCTTGTCTTTGTCTAGGTTTACCTATGTTTCTCCTGTGATAATTGACACTGTTTAAGTAGATGCTTTTAAGGGAAAAAAAAAAAGAAAAAACCAAGATTTGGGATGAAAAATGTGCTGGAACAACTAGAATATCCTAAATTAAAATGGTGCTGAGCCCTGTTGTCTTCCCTCACATACTTAACTCTTGCCAGCGGGGTTTCTTAACGCTGCTTTTCTGGGTAAGGGGACTGACTCCCAACGCTGTTACTTGATAGGTGATTCCTGGGCTGTCCTTGAGGGCAAATTTAGATTAATAAAAGAGGTGATGTGGAAGAGTTGGTGTTCTTATGGACCTAACATAAGCTCACTGGAATGCAGACAAAAGCATGACCTATTTTAGCAGAGGTGGGCAAAGATCATTCAATCTAATAATACTGTGGAAGAACTTTAAAAATCCTTAGGAAAATATGCTGCATGCCAGAGAATGAATGCTTTCTTTAAGAATGTGTGTGTAAGAAATACTTAATAAGGATGAAAATCAGTTTCAAAGCATTAACATACATTAAAAACAAAAAGCAATTATGCGAGAGACATCCTGGAGAATTATTTCGTAGGTGATGGGGAACTGTGAGTAGTGCAATGGCGAAGGAAATGCAGTTAATATACAGACGCAAAACGATCTGTTACAGGGATAAAAAAGTGATTTAGATCGCTTAGATTTCATTGTGATTTTCTGATAATATTTTTTGTCAGTGCTCAGCAAATCTCTGGAGATGGTGATTCTCTGTGCCTTATGTACAATATCACAGAGCAAACAATAAAAATAAAAACATTCTGCATATATTTATGATCAGGATTATCCCAGTGTTTGAGCAATTTACAATCTTTGTTTATTCTTTCATTTCCCCAGTGGCATGGGGAAGAGCTGTTATTCCAGTTTTACTGATGAAGAACTGAGACAGAGTAAAGGATGGAGATAGCATATGAAGTCAGACTCTGCATTTATCACTGGCTTCCCTAAATCCCAGCTTAACACACTGGACAGGAGACTCGATTTCTTCTCCCTGGTGCAAATAATCATACTATGCATGAGACGCAGCCCGCAATATATGTTCTTCTGATTTATACCCTCTTCCAGATAGACTTGGATTTATTGTCGGCAGGCAGGTTGCTCTCCGGGGGCACAAAAAGGGCCAGGATCACAGCCACCGACAGACATGTCCGTGAGCTGTGGCAGCAGACAAATGCTGTCCTTCTGCACCGCATCTGATTTAGATTAGATATCAGGGAAAAGCTCTTCCTCGAGAGGGTGGGGAGGCACTGGGACAGGTTGCCCAGAGAAGCTGTGGATGCCCCATCCCTGGAAGTGTCCAAGGCCAGGCTGGATGAGGCTTGGAGCAACCTGGTCTGGTGGAAGGTGTCCCTGCCCATGGCAGGGGGATGGGACTGGATGAGCTTTAGGGTTCCTTCCAACCCAAACCATTCTATGATGGCCACTCTGAGCTGGGGTGTTTCTGGAAGTACTTAATTCCTCTCTAGCTCTGTAACAAGACCACCTGACTAATTCTTCAAGAGAAACTCTATAACTGAGCTTAAAGTATTTTTTCATCCTAATGAAAGGGGACATCCAAGTGTCAACACCTGTGGATTGTTTGGCTTTGTGGTTTTGTTTCAGACTCAGCAACAGAACTCTGCTATGAAAACTGAAGGCATTTCAGTTTGGTGGGTGTTGCAGAACCCAACTCTTT